>NC_053179.1:1060045-1120805 GCF_004115215.2 Ornithorhynchus anatinus | reverse complement strand
CAAAAGAAGTCTTAACAAATATCACTAGTTTTAAAAAAAAAAGGCACATACAGTTATATTTCTAGGCACTCAGAGTATAAGGCTTAAAAGAAAAGCCTTACCACCCAATAAAAACAAACACAAATTAAGCTTCAGGAGTTAACCCTGACCACTCAAGCTATTAGTAAATTCAAGGTTGTCTTTATCTCATTCCATCAATTCTAATAATAATAATGTTGGTATTTGTTAAGCACTTACTATGTGCAGAGCACTGTTCTAAGCGCTGGGGTAGACACAGGGGAATCAGGTTGTCCCACGTGGGGCTCACAGTCTTAATCCCCATTTTACAGATGAGGGAACTGAGGCACAGAGAAGTTAAGTGACTTGCCCACAGTCACACAGCTGACAAATGGCAGAGCTGGGATTCAAACTCATGAGCCCTGACTCCAAAGCCCGTGCTCTTTCCACTGTGCCACGCTGCTTCTCAGCGTGTATTCTCAGCGTAATTCTGGCTCTGTAGAGGTTAGCACTATTGGACAAATGTGTGGGAGATACTGGGAAAGGGTGGAAGTGAAAGTGTAACAACGTAGGAGCAATGTCCCCTCCCAACAAAAGAGCGATAACATTATGATTTTTTACCAGGGCAATGCAGGGAAATATCAGCTGCCTAGAACCTTGAAAAATGGTAAACAGGAGTGGCCCTAACCCTTGAAAAGTTTAACAGTCCAAGAACACATTCTCAAGAGATAATGAATATAATAAATTGTAAAATGAAGTTGTATCATATGAGTTAGCATTTGGGTTTTTTTTTTTCCTCCTGTTAATGTGACTGAACTCAACTACGAAGTTTAAACGAAGGCAAAAATATTGTTCATATGACCGTACTGGTCAACATCCTTGGAACCTGAAAATGTGTTCTATTCCCAAATCACACTGACAGATAGAGGAAGGTAATGAAAAGGATTTACAAAATTCTGGTAATGATCTTCTGTAGAAACAGTAAATAGCTTCTTCCCAAGTTTGAGAGATTCATTCATTCCTTCAATAGTATTTACTGAGCACTTACTACGTGCAGAGCACTGCACTAAAGTGCTTGGAATTGTCAAATCGGTAACAGATAGAGACAGTCCCTGCCCTTTGACGGGCTTACAGTCTAATCGGGGGAGACAGATAGACAAGAACAATAGCAATAAATAGAATCAAGGGGATAAACATCTCATTAAGTGAGGATTAAATTAGATTTAATTAATTAATTAAATTAGATTAAATTAGTTGCCTCCAAGACTTAACTAAAGATAAAGTTTACGTGGTTTGATACACGCAAAGTAAAATTTTTTGACACTGAAAAGAGACTTTAAAATCTCAGGTCGCCTAATAACAAAGGGTTTTATGGTTTACCCAGAAATGTGTTATTATGAGGTTATCATTTTGAAGAAGCAGTATGGCTCAGTGGAAAGAGCACGGGCTTGGGAGTCAGAGGTCATGGGTTCAAATCCTGGGTCAGTCACTTGTCAGCTGTGTGACTTTGGGCAAGTTGCTTAACTTCTCTGTGCCTCAGTCACCCCATCTGTAAAATGAAGAGTAAGGCTGTGAGCCCCACGTGGGGCTGATCACCTTGTAATAATAATAATCATAATAATGTTGGTATTTGTTAAGCGCTTACTATGTGCAGAGCACTGTTCTAAGCCCTGGGATAGATACAGGGTAATCAGGTTGTCCCCCTTGACAACTCCTTTCCTACCAATTAATCAATACACCAAAGGCATTTATTGAGAGCTTACTGTGTGCAGAGCACTGTATTAATCACTGTGAAATCATCCAAACTTGGCTTCACTGACACTGTGGTCTCCTGGTTCTCTGCTTGCATTCCTTTTTTTTTTGGTTTGTTTAAATGGTACTTATCTGTTTATTTTGTGCCAGGAACTGTAATAACCACAAGTTAATCAGGTTGGCCACAGTCCATGTCCCACATTGGGCGCACAGTTCTATTCCCCATTTGACGGATGAGGTAAGGTCACACAGCAGACTACGCTTGGGAGTCAGAGGTCATGGGTTCGAATCCCTGCTCTGCCACTTGTCAGCTGTGTGACTGTGGGCAAGTCACTTAACTTCTCTGGGCCTCAGTTACCTCATCTGTAAAAAGGGGATTAACTGTGAGCCTCATGAGGGACAACCTGATTACCCTGTATCTCCCCCAGCGCTTAGAACAGTGCTCTGCACATAGTAAGCGCTTAACAAATATCAACATTATTATTATTATTAGTGGCCGAGCCAGAACTAGAACCCAGGTTCTTCTGTATCCCAGGCCTGTGCACTATCACTGCAGTTCCTGGCACACAGTCAGCGCTGAACAAATACCACAACTAAGGTCCTCCTTACTCCCAGGCCCGCGCTCTACCACGCTGCTACCATGTTGATGCAAGGACATGATAATAATGATAATAACAATAATAATAATAATGATAGTATTTGTTATGGGCTAACTATGTGCCAGGCAATGTACTAAATTCTGGGGTGGATTCCAGTTCCTGTCCCGCGTCGGGCTCCAACCTTAACTACTACATCTGCCTCCCTCACTGACCTCTTACCCTCCTGTCTTTCCACACTCCAGTCCACATGTCACTCTGCTTCAAGGATCATTTTTCTACAAAAGCATTCAGTCTCTCCAGTCCTCAAGAACCTCCAATAGCTGCCCATCCACCCCCATATCAAACCGAAACTCCTTACCACTGGCTTTAAAATATTCAATCAGCTCGCTCCATTCTACTTCACCTGACTGATTTCTTACTGCAGCCCAGCTCACAGTCCAGCCCACACAATCCTCTCCTGTGGCCCCAGCTTTCTCACTGTACCCGCATCTCATCTATTTCACCACTGGCCTTTCTCCCACATCCTCTCCCTCAACTGGAACTCCCTCCCCTTTCATATGGGCAAACCACCACTCTCCCCAACTTTCAAAGCATTTTTAAGGATACATCTCCTCCAAGAGTCCTTGGCCAACTTCTCCGGCTCGCTCTCCCTTCTGCATCATCTACACACCTAGACTTCTGACCTTTGGGCATTTGCAGTTCACCCCACAGCACTTATGCACATATCCCCTTGTAGACTGGAATCTCACTGAGGGCAGGGAACACATTTGCTAATTCTGTTGTTCAGTATTCTCCTAATCAGTCAATCCATCAGTGGTACTTATTGAGTGCTTTCCACGTGCACAGCACTGAACCGAGACCTTGGGAGAGCACAATAATAATAATAATAATAATAATAATAATGTTGGCATTTGTTAAGCGCTTACTATGTGCAGAGCACTGTTCTAAGCGCTGGGGTAGACACAGGGGAATCAGGTTGTCCCACATGGGGCTCACAGTCTTAATCCCCATTTTACAGATGAGGGAACTGAGGCACAGAGAAGTTAAGTGACTTGCCCACAGTCACACAGCTGACAAGTGGCAGAGCTGGGATTCGAACTCATGAGCCCTGACTCCAAAGCCCGTGCTCTTTCCACTGCGCCACGCTGCTTCTCTATAAAACAGAAGCACCCAGAAGAATGCTCTGCACGTGGTAAGTGCTCAGTAAATACCACTGAGGAATCGACAGAACCCATGTCCTCTCAGTCCAAGGCTTGGACTCTTTCAGTTAGGTCACATTGCTGAAGGTCCAGCAAACTCTTCCAACTGACCATCTCTAAAACAGAACTCCTCATCTTCCCACTCAAACCTCATCCTCCCATACTTTCCATCGTGGTACATAGCCTCATCATACACTGTCTCCCAAGCCCATAACTTCGGAAATATTTTTTTTTTAAATGGTATTTGTTGAGACTGAGGGCCCCACATGGGACAGGGACTGTGTCCAACCCAATTTGCTTGTGTCCACCCCAGTGCTTAGTACAGTGCCTGGCATATACTAAGCACCTAACAAATTCCCTTTTATCATTATTATTATTTTCATTCAAAAACAGGATTCAGGGGGCAAAAAAAGGCAATACCCTTTACATTACTTTGATTTCTACACCAGTACACTACTTTAACGCAACAGGAACATCTGCACATGACTGTACAGCCCATGGAAAAATAGTCAGTTTGCCAGAGGATTGAAAAGACCCCAGACAAATTGAAACAGAGCAGGACTCGTCTGGACCGCACATGCCTAGTTATGGCTGATAGGGTCATCCAGGTCATTTGATAAGACCCACACTGAGAGCATTCATTCATTCATTCATTCATTCGTATTTATTAAATACTTACTGTGTGCAGAACACTGTACTAAGTGCTTGGGAAAATACAATACACCAATAAAGAGTGACAATCCCTGCCCACAGCGAGCTCCCAGTCTGAGGCCAGGGGTCGGGGAACCAACATCAATACAAATAAACAGACATCAATACAAGTAAATGAAATTGCAGATATATAAGTAAGGCCTGTGGGGCTAGGAGAGGGGCGAAGAGCAATGGGAGCAAGTCAAGGTGACTCAGGAGGGAGAGGGAGATGAGGAAAAGTGGGGTTTAGTCTGGGACAGCCTCTTGGAGGAGACGTGCCTTCAGTAAGGCTTGTCAGCAGAATGCCTCTGTTGGTAGAGCACAGGCCTGGGAGTCAGAAGGATCTGGGTTCTTTTGCTGGCTCTGCCACTTGTCTGGTGTGTGACCTTGGGCTAATCACTTCACTTCTCTGTGCTTCAGCTACCTCATCTATAAAATGGGGATTAAGCCTGTGAGCCCCATGTGGGACATGGACACAGTCCATGTGTCCAACCTGATAGGCTTGTATCTACCCCAGCACTTAGAACAGTGCCTGGAATACAGTAAGCACTTAACAAGCATCATTAATAAAATGAATAAGTAAATAAACCTATACACAAACTTAATGCCTGAATTCATTCATTCACTCACTCACTCATTCATTCATTCATTCAATAGTATTTATTGAGCGCTTTATTGTGTGAGGAGCACTGTACCTAGCGCTTGGAAAGTACAGTACAGCAATAAAGAGAGACTATCCCTGCCCCCAGTGGGTTTACAATCTGGGTCTTTTAATAGAGATTAACAGGCACCCTCTTTCAAAAGAAGAAACTAAAACAGAATCCAGTATCTAGAATACTAATTAAACTTTTTCTCACCCCCAAGACTCTTACATTAAAAACAACTCTCATTGGTAAAAAATGATTTAGAGTCACCAAAATAAACTCTTTTACAAAAAAATCACGGCATTTTAATTTATACAAATATTCAGTTTCAAGTACGCCACCCTTCTATGGTGCCAGGGCTCCTAGATTTCTTTGTGATTTATAAAATCCATTATGTCAGAGCACCATACTGATGAGGCCTGGCTCTGGGACATTACACATTTCCTCTGAACACAGCCCAGTATACAAGGAAGGAAAACAAGGTTTTACTCTGATGGTCTCGCCCCTCACAAAATTGTTGCCTCTATGAATTTACTTAAATCTAGCTTTCGGAATCTTGTTGTTTTTATCCTATTTAGGTACAATTTCAAATAAACAAAGGAACTAAGTTTTCATTTTGGCAGCACATGGGATTATCAGAGTGGCTCTGTGGAAAGAGCCTGCGCTGGAGAGTCAGAGGTCATGGGTTTTAATCCACATATCAGCTGTGTGACCTTGGGCAAGTCACTTAACTTCTCTGTGCCTCAGGATCCTCATTTGTAAAATGGCGACTGAGACTGTGAGCCCCACGTGGGGCAACCTGGTTACCTTGCACCCCGCCCCCCCGCCAGTGCTTAGAACAGTGCTTGGCACACCGTAAGTGCTTAACAAATGCCATCATCACCATTATTATCATTATCATCATTATTATTATTATCAGTTTCCAGAGTACATGGCTATATCAGTACCTTTACTGAGGAGTATAAGGGTCTGTGGGACTTAAACCGATTTAAGTGCTTTGAAAAACCGTCTCCTGAATGGCCTGAAATGTTTTATTCTAAGAAATCTTTTAAATTCATAATATATTTTTTGCTGGGAAAGGAGTACATTTTTCACGAAGGAATCTTGACAGAAAGTATCATCCAGCAACATCAAATTGGGTTTTCACTTAATTTAGTAATTAAAGTATACTGCTTGTGGTCAAGTAATGCCCAAATACCTTCACATTTGGAGCTACAATAGAAAATTAATCAATCAGTGGTATTTATTGAGCATTTACTGTATGTACAGCACTTTTTGTAAGGTGCTTATTTCGAAATACCAGTATTTTTCAGTAAAATTATACTTTCCCAACTATCATAATACCCAATCCCTTCAAAATGCAGTTTTGCAAAATTCCTTAAGCTTCTATCCTGCCTCCACCTCTCTTCCTCCTCCTTCAACGTTCAAAATTTTGAGGGGGAAGGGAAGGAACCCATAAACTGTTTCGGATTCTTGCAATTAAGCATTTTCCTTTGAGGCCCTCCCATTGAGAGGCTCAACAATGTGTGACTGGGATCTCACTAACGAATTACCTTGAACCCAGAAGTTATTCAGTGAGCCATTCACAAACAATTAAAAGTTTGGTGAAGGAAAAAAGGGAGTCTGCCTGGCAACTAGCTTGGAGCCTGACTAAATGTGTAGATCCCACTTTCCCTCTTGGCAAACACTGGTTTCGTGTAGGAAGCACTAGAGTTCGAATTTTGCACCATTCCCTTGACCCCAAATCGCTTTCTCTCTTCAACTCTAGCCAACTCTTGAAAGTCACCTTTAGCTCAAATTCCTTTTCCCCTACTTAATTTTGGAATTCTGGGCCATTATACGATTGGTTATAGCCCACTCCCGACCAGGAGACAAGGACAAAAAGTGGCGGGTCCTCAGCGCGGGAATCCATCGGTGTACTACAAGCGGCAATTTTTAAAAGTTACAGGAATGCGCCCGGGGCCCCGATAATTATTGACTGTTCTTTTTCTATCGATTTCGAGGGTGAGGGGCGTCCCAAACCCTCCCCTCTCCTCCATCCTCTTACCCGATCACATCAGTGCCTGAGTTGTTCATGGCGGCGGTCAGTTCCCAACCAGAGGCCTGTGCCCGCGCTCCTTCTTTAACTTCCACTGTCCTGTCTCCCTCTCTTCAAACCGGGCCCGAATATGCGCAACAGCCGTGGTGAAGACGGTGGTAATCTAGCGTTTCCCGCCTCGCTACGTCTTAGCGTCAACAGTCAACGTTCACGCGGAATCCGCTCCTCAACTGCCACTACTCCAACTGGGCGCGTGCCGCTACAGGGCTTCCAGGGCTGGAGCGCTGGGTACGTCCTGGTTTGCGTAAATACGTAAGCCCCCTCACCTTTCTCCTTTGAACTGAGGCGGAGACCAGAAAGTGAAGTCTAATAGCTAGGAAACCTAGACGTTTGTGTGGGGCTGACATTTGGTCCCAGAAAAGAATCTTCAACCGGTGGTAATAATTGAGGGCATACTACGTGCAGACCATTGTATTAAGCGCTTGGGAGCTGACAGTACAACACAGTTAGCAGACACTTTCACTGCCCAGAATGAACACAGTCCAGAGAGGGAGACACACATTAATACGAATAAATATGTAATTTGTACTATTTAATTTAAAGATATGTACATAAGTGTTTTGAGGTTTGGGGAGGGACTAATATCTGCCGTTCAAAGTTCACAGATCAAAGTGCTTGGACTACACAGAAGTCTTCAGTAAAGATAGTAATATAAAATGAGATGTTTCTCCCCTCTTTCCTCTAAATTACTTTTCACCCTTAACGGATTAAGAGTTCACAAGGAAAACTAGGTTTTCAAAGCAAACTAGGGGGAGGAAAAAGTATTTTCAAATTAGGGAGAAAATGAAAAATACTGGTATTTCAAAATCAGCATTCAAAATTGCCGCTTGTAATACACCGATGGATTCCCGCGTTGAGGACCCGCCACTTTTTGTCCTTGTCTCCTGGTCGGGAGTGGGCTATAACCAATCGTATAATGGCCCAGAATTCCAAAATTAAGTAGGGGAAAAGGAATTTGAGCTAAAGGTGACTTTCAAGAGTTGGCTAGAGTTGAAGAGAGAAAGCGATTTGGGGTCAAGGGAATGGTGCAAAATTCGAACTCTAGTGCTTCCTACACGAAACCAGTGTTTGCCAAGAGGGAAAGTGGGATCTACACATTTAGTCAGGCTCCAAGCTAGTTGCCAGGCAGACTCCCTTTTTTCCTTCACCAAACTTTTAATTGTTTGTGAATGGCTCACTGAATAACTTCTGGGTTCAAGGTAAGTCGTTAGTGAGATCCCAGTCACACATTGTTGAGCCTCTCAATGGGAGGGCCTCAAAGGAAAATGCTTAATTGCAAGAATCCGAAACAGTTTATGGGTTCCTTCCCTTCCCCCTCAAAATTTTGAACATTGAAGGAGGAGGAAGAGAGGTGGAGGCAGGATAGAAGCTTAAGGAATTTTGCAAAACTGCATTTTGAAGGGATTGGGTATTATGATAGTTGGGAAAGTATAATTTTACTGAAAAATACTGGTATTTCGAAATAAGCACCTTACAAAAAGTGCTGTACATACAGTAAATGCTCAATAAATACCACTGATTGATTAATTTTCTATTGTAGCTCCAAATGTGAAGGTATTTGGGCATTACTTGACCACAAGCAGTATACTTTAATTACTAAATTAAGTGAAAACCCAATTTGATGTTGCTGGATGATACTTTCTGTCAAGATTCCTTCGTGAAAAATGTACTCCTTTCCCAGCAAAAAATATATTATGAATTTAAAAGATTTCTTAGAATAAAACATTTCAGGCCATTCAGGAGACGGTTTTTCAAAGCACTTAAATCGGTTTAAGTCCCACAGACCCTTATACTCCTCAGTAAAGGTACTGATATAGCCATGTACTCTGGAAACTGATAATAATAATAATGATGATAATGATAATAATGGTGATGATGGCATTTGTTAAGCACTTACGGTGTGCCAAGCACTGTTCTAAGCACTGGCGGGGGGGCGGGGTGCAAGGTAACCAGGTTGCCCCACGTGGGGCTCACAGTCTCAGTCGCCATTTTACAAATGAGGATCCTGAGGCACAGAGAAGTTAAGTGACTTGCCCAAGGTCACACAGCTGATATGTGGATTAAAACCCATGACCTCTGACTCTCCAGCGCAGGCTCTTTCCACAGAGCCACTCTGATAATCCCATGTGCTGCCAAAATGAAAACTTAGTTCCTTTGTTTATTTGAAATTGTACCTAAATAGGATAAAAACAACAAGATTCCGAAAGCTAGATTTAAGTAAATTCATAGAGGCAACAATTTTGTGAGGGGCGAGACCATCAGAGTAAAACCTTGTTTTCCTTCCTTGTATACTGGGCTGTGTTCAGAGGAAATGTGTAATGTCCCAGAGCCAGGCCTCATCAGTATGGTGCTCTGACATAATGGATTTTATAAATCACAAAGAAATCTAGGAGCCCTGGCACCATAGAAGGGTGGCGTACTTGAAACTGAATATTTGTATAAATTAAAATGCCGTGATTTTTTTGTAAAAGAGTTTATTTTGGTGACTCTAAATCATTTTTTACCAATGAGAGTTGTTTTTAATGTAAGAGTCTTGGGGGTGAGAAAAAGTTTAATTAGTATTCTAGATACTGGATTCTGTTTTAGTTTCTTCTTTTGAAAGAGGGTGCCTGTTAATCTCTATTAAAAGACCCAGATTGTAAACCCACTGGGGGCAGGGATAGTCTCTCTTTATTGCTGTACTGTACTTTCCAAGCGCTAGGTACAGTGCTCCTCACACAATAAAGCGCTCAATAAATACTATTGAATGAATGAATGAATGAGTGAGTGAGTGAATGAATGAATTCAGGCATTAAGTTTGTGTATAGGTTTATTTACTTATTCATTTTATTAATGATGCTTGTTAAGTGCTTACTGTATTCCAGGCACTGTTCTAAGTGCTGGGGTAGATACAAGCCTATCAGGTTGGACACATGGACTGTGTCCATGTCCCACATGGGGCTCACAGGCTTAATCCCCATTTTATAGATGAGGTAGCTGAAGCACAGAGAAGTGAAGTGATTAGCCCAAGGTCACACACCAGACAAGTGGCAGAGCCAGCAAAAGAACCCAGATCCTTCTGACTCCCAGGCCTGTGCTCTACCAACAGAGGCATTCTGCTGACAAGCCTTACTGAAGGCACGTCTCCTCCAAGAGGCTGTCCCAGACTAAACCCCACTTTTCCTCATCTCCCTCTCCCTCCTGAGTCACCTTGACTTGCTCCCATTGCTCTTCGCCCCTCTCCTAGCCCCACAGGCCTTACTTATATATCTGCAATTTCATTTACTTGTATTGATGTCTGTTTATTTGTATTGATGTTGGTTCCCCGACCCCTGGCCTCAGACTGGGAGCTCGCTGTGGGCAGGGATTGTCACTCTTTATTGGTGTATTGTATTTTCCCAAGCACTTAGTACAGTGTTCTGCACACAGTAAGTATTTAATAAATACGAATGAATGAATGAATGAATGAATGCTCTCAGTGTGGGTCTTATCAAATGACCTGGATGACCCTATCAGCCATAACTAGGCATGTGCGGTCCAGACGAGTCCTGCTCTGTTTCAATTTGTCTGGGGTCTTTTCAATCCTCTGGCAAACTGACTATTTTTCCATGGGCTGTACAGTCATGTGCAGATGTTCCTGTTGCGTTAAAGTAGTGTACTGGTGTAGAAATCAAAGTAATGTAAAGGGTATTGCCTTTTTTTGCCCCCTGAATCCTGTTTTTGAATGAAAATAATAATAATGATAAAAGGGAATTTGTTAGGTGCTTAGTATATGCCAGGCACTGTACTAAGCACTGGGGTGGACACAAGCAAATTGGGTTGGACACAGTCCCTGTCCCATGTGGGGCCCTCAGTCTCAACAAATACCATTTAAAAAAAAAATATTTCCGAAGTTATGGGCTTGGGAGACAGTGTATGATGAGGCTATGTACCACGATGGAAAGTATGGGAGGATGAGGTTTGAGTGGGAAGATGAGGAGTTCTGTTTTAGAGATGGTCAGTTGGAAGAGTTTGCTGGACCTTCAGCAATGTGACCTAACTGAAAGAGTCCAAGCCTTGGACTGAGAGGACATGGGTTCTGTCGATTCCTCAGTGGTATTTACTGAGCACTTACCACGTGCAGAGCATTCTTCTGGGTGCTTCTGTTTTATAGAGAAGCAGCGTGGCGCAGTGGAAAGAGCACGGGCTTTGGAGTCAGGGCTCATGAGTTCGAATCCCAGCTCTGCCACTTGTCAGCTGTGTGACTGTGGGCAAGTCACTTAACTTCTCTGTGCCTCAGTTCCCTCATCTGTAAAATGGGGATTAAGACTGTGAGCCCCATGTGGGACAACCTGATTCCCCTGTGTCTACCCCAGCGCTTAGAACAGTGCTCTGCACATAGTAAGCGCTTAACAAATGCCAACATTATTATTATTATTATTATTATTATTATTGTGCTCTCCCAAGGTCTCGGTTCAGTGCTGTGCACGTGGAAAGCACTCAATAAGTACCACTGATGGATTGACTGATTAGGAGAATACTGAACAACAGAATTAGCAAATGTGTTCCCTGCCCTCAGTGAGATTCCAGTCTACAAGGGGATATGTGCATAAGTGCTGTGGGGTGAACTGCAAATGCCCAAAGGTCAGAAGTCTAGGTGTGTAGATGATGCAGAAGGGAGAGCGAGCCGGAGAAGTTGGCCAAGGACTCTTGGAGGAGATGTATCCTTAAAAATGCTTTGAAAGTTGGGGAGAGTGGTGGTTTGCCCATATGAAAGGGGAGGGAGTTCCAGTTGAGGGAGAGGATGTGGGAGAAAGGCCAGTGGTGAAATAGATGAGATGCGGGTACAGTGAGAAAGCTGGGGCCACAGGAGAGGATTGTGTGGGCTGGACTGTGAGCTGGGCTGCAGTAAGAAATCAGTCAGGTGAAGTAGAATGGAGCGAGCTGATTGAATATTTTAAAGCCAGTGGTAAGGAGTTTCGGTTTGATATGGGGGTGGATGGGCAGCTATTGGAGGTTCTTGAGGACTGGAGAGACTGAATGCTTTTGTAGAAAAATGATCCTTGAAGCAGAGTGACATGTGGACTGGAGTGTGGAAAGACAGGAGGGTAAGAGGTCAGTGAGGGAGGCAGATGTAGTAGTTAAGGTTGGAGCCCGACGCGGGACAGGAACTGGAATCCACCCCAGAATTTAGTACATTGCCTGGCACATAGTTAGCCCATAACAAATACTATCATTATTATTATTATTGTTATTATCATTATTATCATGTCCTTGCATCAACATGGTAGCAGCGTGGTAGAGCGCGGGCCTGGGAGTAAGGAGGACCTTAGTTGTGGTATTTGTTCAGCGCTGACTGTGTGCCAGGAACTGCAGTGATAGTGCACAGGCCTGGGATACAGAAGAACCTGGGTTCTAGTTCTGGCTCGGCCACTAATAATAATAATAATGTTGATATTTGTTAAGCGCTTACTATGTGCAGAGCACTGTTCTAAGCGCTGGGGGAGATACAGGGTAATCAGGTTGTCCCTCATGAGGCTCACAGTTAATCCCCTTTTTACAGATGAGGTAACTGAGGCCCAGAGAAGTTAAGTGACTTGCCCACAGTCACACAGCTGACAAGTGGCAGAGCAGGGATTCGAACCCATGACCTCTGACTCCCAAGCGTAGTCTGCTGTGTGACCTTACCTCATCCGTCAAATGGGGAATAGAACTGTGCGCCCAATGTGGGACATGGACTGTGGCCAACCTGATTAACTTGTGGTTATTACAGTTCCTGGCACAAAATAAACAGATAAGTACCATTTAAACAAACCAAAAAAAAAAGGAATGCAAGCAGAGAACCAGGAGACCACAGTGTCAGTGAAGCCAAGTTTGGATGATTTCACAGTGATTAATACAGTGCTCTGCACACAGTAAGCTCTCAATAAATGCCTTTGGTGTATTGATTAATTGGTAGGAAAGGAGTTGTCAAGGGGGACAACCTGATTACCCTGTATCTATCCCAGGGCTTAGAACAGTGCTCTGCACATAGTAAGCGCTTAACAAATACCAACATTATTATGATTATTATTATTACAAGGTGATCAGCCCCACGTGGGGCTCACAGCCTTACTCTTCATTTTACAGATGGGGTGACTGAGGCACAGAGAAGTTAAGCAACTTGCCCAAAGTCACACAGCTGACAAGTGACTGACCCAGGATTTGAACCCATGACCTCTGACTCCCAAGCCCGTGCTCTTTCCACTGAGCCATACTGCTTCTTCAAAATGATAACCTCATAATAACACATTTCTGGGTAAACCATAAAACCCTTTGTTATTAGGCGACCTGAGATTTTAAAGTCTCTTTTCAGTGTCAAAAAATTTTACTTTGCGTGTATCAAACCACGTAAACTTTATCTTTAGTTAAGTCTTGGAGGCAACTAATTTAATCTAATTTAATTAATTAATTAAATCTAATTTAATCCTCACTTAATGAGATGTTTATCCCCTTGATTCTATTTATTGCTATTGTTCTTGTCTATCTGTCTCCCCCGATTAGACTGTAAGCCCGTCAAAGGGCAGGGACTGTCTCTATCTGTTACCGATTTGACAATTCCAAGCACTTTAGTGCAGTGCTCTGCACGTAGTAAGTGCTCAGTAAATACTATTGAAGGAATGAATGAATCTCTCAAACTTGGGAAGAAGCTATTTACTGTTTCTACAGAAGATCATTACCAGAATTTTGTAAATCCTTTTCATTACCTTCCTCTATCTGTCAGTGTGATTTGGGAATAGAACACATTTTCAGGTTCCAAGGATGTTGACCAGTACGGTCATATGAACAATATTTTTGCCTTCGTTTAAACTTCGTAGTTGAGTTCAGTCACATTAACAGGAGGAAAAAAAAAACCCAAATGCTAACTCATATGATACAACTTCATTTTACAATTTATTATATTCATTATCTCTTGAGAATGTGTTCTTGGACTGTTAAACTTTTCAAGGGTTAGGGCCACTCCTGTTTACCATTTTTCAAGGTTCTAGGCAGCTGATATTTCCCTGCATTGCCCTGGTAAAAAATCATAATGTTATCGCTCTTTTGTTGGGAGGGGACATTGCTCCTACGTTGTTACACTTTCACTTCCACCCTTTCCCAGTATCTCCCACACATTTGTCCAATAGTGCTAACCTCTACAGAGCCAGAATTACGCTGAGAATACACGCTGAGAAGCAGCGTGGCACAGTGGAAAGAGCACGGGCTTTGGAGTCAGGGCTCATGAGTTTGAATCCCAGCTCTGCCATTTGTCAGCTGTGTGACTGTGGGCAAGTCACTTAACTTCTCTGTGCCTCAGTTCCCTCATCTGTAAAATGGGGATTAAGACTGTGAGCCCCACGTGGGACAACCTGATTCCCCTGTGTCTACCCCAGCGCTTAGAACAGTGCTCTGCACATAGTAAGTGCTTAACAAATACCAACATTATTATTATTAGAATTGATGGAATGAGATAAAGACAACCTTGAATTTACTAATAGCTTGAGTGGTCAGGGTTAACTCCTGAAGCTTAATTTGTGTTTGTTTTTATTGGGTGGTAAGGCTTTTCTTTTAAGCCTTATACTCTGAGTGCCTAGAAATATAACTGTATGTGCCTTTTTTTTTTTAAAACTAGTGATATTTGTTAAGACTTCTTTTGGGGTCTGTCAGTCACAGCCCTATACACAAGTATGTTGATTGAGAAAGAGTGACTGGTAACTATAGATAGATGAAATTCAAGGATCCAGGATCAAGGCCTCCAAGTCCTGCCATTTGTCCTGGGAAAAGAACACTGCTCTAGGAATCCAGAGTCCTGGTTTTCTTCCTCCTGGGACCCTGGCATCGGTGGCAAAGATTTTTGCCCAAAGGACTACAAAGGGCATTCCATGTGATAGGCAGATTGTGCAGGCAATCTGAAAAACAGCTGCCAACATGGGCGGTGAAGACCCTAGTTGCCAGTGAGGCAACTGCCTTCCACGCAGTGGTGGCTATAGCACAGCCTCAGCATCAGCTGTGGTCACTTTACCCCAAAATGGGTTTTGTCTTTCACAAACCCAACCTCTAGTGTGCATGTTATGCTGTGCTGCACTCCTGTCCACATGCTAACTTGATACAGTCAGTGCCTCAACAAGGAGCTCGACTGGCAGGGTTCTGAGCAAGCCATTAAGACTGAAATCAAATCCTTCACAGTTTTGAATTCTCAGTCACAAAGCTCCGAGGACATGCTTGAAGAGAGATCCCATCATTAGCACTCCAGTTTTGCAAGTAGGGAATACCTGCTGAAGCCATTTGTAGTGAAGGTTTCTGACAGCACTTGTGTATGTTTATATATGTTATTTATTACTCTATTAATTTTATTAATGATGTGTATATATCTATGATTCTATTTATTTTGTTGGTATTGATGCCTGTCTACCTGCTTTGGTTTGCTGTCTGTCTCCCCCTTTTAGACTGTGAGCCCGTTGTTGGGCAGGGATTGTCTCTATCTGTTGCCGAATTGAACATTTCAAGTGCTTAGTACAGTGCTCTGCACACAGTAAGCACTCAATAAATATAATTGAATGAATGAATGGATGGATGAGTGAATGAATGAATGACAGAAGTACCACCATGACGTTCAGCAGGAGTATGCGCCACATCAACTTTCATTGGGTCTGCTTATAAGAAAAGCCTGTGGGTACTTCCCTGTTTGCTGAAGTGCTCGCATGCCCAGTGGAAAGAGTGGCGGTGAGGGGAGTGGGGAGGGCCTGGGAGTTGGAGGATCTGGGTTCTAATGCTGGTTCCACCCCTTACCTGCCGTGTGACCTTGGGCAAGTCACTTAACTTCTCTGGGCCTCAGTTCCCTCAACCACAAAATGGGGATTCAGTACCTGCTCTTCCTCCTGCGAAGACTGTGAGCCCCATGTGGGACCTGATTACCTTATATCTACCCTAGTGGCTTAGTTCGGTACTTGGCATGTAGTAAGCATTTAACAAATGCCAAAATAATAACAGCAACAAAAAATTATCGTATTAACATAACCTTAATAACAATATTAATAACAAATGCCAAATAGTGATACTCATTACTAACAGAATCATCATCATCATCATTAATAATAACTGTTAATAATAACATAATAATAATAAGGATAGTCATTTTAATTATCATTATTATCATTTTATTGTTATTATTATTCTGTTAATCTTTGAGGGCAGGGATTAGGTCTTCTGTTTCACTTGACCAGGAATTTAGCACATACAGTTCTTTACATGGAGGAGGCTCTCAAGGTATTGTTGATTGACTGTTGGTTGCACTATGTGCCTTACCAGAAATACTGTAAACAGGGATGAGCCTGAGTGAGTGGCACTGCAGAAACTACTGCAGTTTCTTCATTCATGTTCTTGGTCCTGAATCTACAACTGGAGGCTTGTCCATCTTTATCAACAGGAGATTCCAACTTCATAATCGTTAATATTAATTAGTCAATAAGTCCAAACGAACTGGGGCGGCGGCAGGGTGTGGGATGTGTGTGTGTGTGTGTGTGTGTGTGTGTGAAGAAACTGTGTAGAAAGGGAGGGTGATGTAATTCGTTTTATTTGGTGGGTCATGTCTTGTATAATATCCCTGGGTAAATTTTAGACCTTATTTTGCACCTCAAAAATTTGGGTTCTACTTCTTCTTGTCCAGCAGGAACAGGGTATTGAGAAGATTAGCAAGCTCCTAAAACACTGCTGTTACCACTTTCTTTTGGCCTCATTAAGTGCCAAATTTAATTGCACATGTTTTCTAGGAATAAATTTTTTGGGTAATTCACAGTAAATTATTTGATGAATGTTTCTTAGAGAAAAACATGAATAATATTGAAGTCTAGGCAGTTTGGGAATTGGGGTGCTAAGTTTCCAGAAAATGAGTGATGTTGCTTTTAACAATAACAGTGTATTCTGTTAATTACAGAAAGCTCTTTGTGGGTGGCCTAGACTGGAACACCACACAAGGTACGTTTATACATCTTATGACCCTGGAAATAGTTTATCAGCTGTAATCTAGTATTGAACTTTCTAAAGTGTAAACTCATTGTGGGCAGGAAATGTATCTGCTTATTGTTTTATTGTATTCTCCCAAGTGCTTTGCACACAGTAAGCGTACAATGAATATGAATGAACAAGCGAATGAATGAAATAAAAACACCCAGACGTTGGATAGCTACGTAGAATAAACGGATGCTAATTTTGCTCTGTTTCGTTTGTTATGCATAGAGTTAACTGAGGTGTTTTCCAAGCATGTAAAGCCTTCCTAGACAGTAATTTTAGGGCCATTTCAGGGCTCATAAGGTACAAGCTGGCACTCTGCATCTGATCCCATCTGCAGGCAATGGATCCTTTGCTTAAGAAAATATTCATGTTTAGATTGTAATGTGGTGTGTCCCTGCCCTGAACATTTCTTTCTTGTGCCCCAGTGGTAACACAACTGCCAGGAATGAGCTTGTGAGCGGCATTGCTCAAATCACTAGCACTGTAGTCATTTTTTTCACGCATCTCCAGGACCAAGATTTGTCTGTATTTCTCAACAGGAGTCTCCATCATCATAACCTTTCACCCTGCCCCCACTGTGTTCTCAGGCTGCACAGATGTGAATAGATTTAAGTAAAATCACCATGCCTTGGCCATGCTCACACTAGTTCCCTAATGTGATGATAATTGTGGTGTTCGTTTAAGCGTTTGCCATGTGCCAAGCCTGAACTAAGAGCTAAGGTAGATAGAAGATCATCAGGCCCTATCCCTGGCAAATCCAATCTCTGGCCCAAGGGACCTGACAAGTCTAGTTTCCAGAAAATGCTCTTGCCTTGTGATTTCTTTTTCTTTTCATTGCCCAAATGACTCAAAAATGTACTGTGGCCCTTTTTTCCCCCTAAATATAAGATTACCGGCAATCTAATCATTGCTAATAAAGATCATTGTAAGCAAGTGGATATTCGTATATTGAGAATAATTTCTGTTAGGTAAACTAAAGTAGTTTTTAAGGGTAACCACATGTTTACCATTGTGATTGTGTGGATTTGTTTTTTTTTTTGTTTCCAATTTCTTCATAGAAACACTGCGCAATTACTTTACCCAGTATGGAGAAGTTGTAGACTGTGTAATAATGAAAGATAAAACAACAAACCACTCTCGAGGTTTTGGCTTTGTTAAATTTAAAGATCCTAACTCTGTGGTGACAGTACTGGCCAATAGACCTCATACATTGGATGGTCGAAATGTAAGATTCTATTTCTCATTTTGTTTTTTGTTTGTTTGTTCGTTTGTTTTGATCATTTATTCGGCTTAATGCTTACCAATTGTTTCTTGAATTAAAACACAGTAATTATGAAGGGTTAACTAGAGGGTAGTGCTTTTGCCTGATACTGAAGAAACTAAATTTGGGGGGAAATCTAATGCCACTCTCGGTGGTTGTTAAGAAGTTATGATGGAAAGAAAAATTATTTTTACCAATTTACTTTCTTTTTTGAAATTTCCTGCAGATCGATCCCAAACCATGTACACCTCGAGGAACTCAGGCAGAGAAAACTCGTCCGAAGGAAGGTTGGGTAAGGGAAATGAAGGGAAGGGGTGGGGTTCCGTGTTCCTTTCTCTTTTCACTCTCTGAATTCTTTCTTCAGATGAACCGGCCGGGGACAATTTTCCCTTTCACCAATATCTTTCGGTGGGGAAAAGGAAGTCCTTCTGGTTTGCTGTTTAAAGGGTGTAGTAGGGACATTTATCATTTTTCCACCTTGTGAATGCCTATAAATCCAATGTCGTGCCTCTCAGCCTGAAACTGGGTTTCTCTTCCTCAGCCATCAGCACCACCGTTTAAATGGAGTAGCACACGGAAGTTCTTGTTTTACAGGCTAACATCATTTTCTCTTTGGCAGAGGAACTACTTTCTACCTCAATTTCTCTAACTATTAAGTAGGCACTCAAGCCCCTTTTCTCACATCCCAGAAAATGGTGTGTGTTGTGGGGTAAGTTTCTAAGTCAGAGATTTGTGTGTATAGAGAGGGTCTCTATTTTTAAAGAGCCCTTCCCAGTTAAAAAGCCAGAGAAATTGGATGTGTAAAACTTCAAAGATTAAAAAAGAGAAAACTCAGTGAGGGGAGAGATTAAAGCGTGAAGATTGTAGAAATAATCACCGGTTTCTCCACTCAGTTTTTCCTCCTGGTTTGAAATGTAGTTTTACCTTGCCAGCTTAATTGATGTCTCCTCCCTTCAGTTTTCTTGTATTGGAATCTTGGGGTTAGGAGGTGAGAAGGAACAGATGTGGAATTTGGAATTGTCCCATCTGCTGCAAAGTATGGCATTTAGAAGATTCTTTGTTCAATTTATTTTAAATATAGCACCTTTTTACACATAGGGAGTAAACAGTAGTAGGCACCTGTATTCTTGTGGGGCCAGAAGCAGCTGCAGTAAGCTGGAATGGGTTACCCAGGGAGGTGGCTGCTGAGTGGACAGAGGGAAACCAGAAAGTAGCAAGTTGTTGCTGGACAGAATGGTGAGAAAGGTAGCTAATTTACATCAAGCTTGGTTCCCACTTGAGTCAAGGAAGTTGGGCTGGGGCCCTGGTAACATCTTTCTGCCTGTTCTTCTGCAGGTGATTGGGTTTTGCAACTTGAGGGAGGGCCCCTCTCCGCACTCCAGTCCATTCTCCACTCTACTGCCCAGATAATATTCCGTCAATAAGGTTCAGACCAAGTTTCCCCACGCCTCAAGAAAACCCAGTGGTTGTCCATCCACCTCCGCATGCAACAAAAACTTTTCACCACTGGCTTTAAAGCACTCAATCACCGTGCCCCCTCCTACCTTGCCTCACTGCTCTCCTACTACAACCGAGCCCACGCACCTGGCTCCTCTGATGTTAACCTTCTCACTGTACCTCGAGCTCATCTTTCCCACTGCCAACCTCTTGCCCACATCTTGGCTCTGGCCTGGAACACCTTCCCTCCTCATATCAGACAGGTAATTGCTCTCCCCCACTTCCAAGCCTTATTGAAGGCACATGACCTCCAAGAAGCCTTCCCTGTCTAAGCCCTCCACTCCTCTTCTCCCACTCCCTTCTGCATCGCCCTGATTCGCTCCCTTCATTCATCCTCCCTCCAAGCCCCAGAGGACATAGGTATATATCTGCTATTTATTTTTGTATGTATGTATGAATGTTTGTGTGTATGTATATTAACGTCTATCTCCCCCTCTAGGGTGTGAGCTCGTTGTGGACAGGCAATGTGTCTGTTTGTTGTTGTATTGCACTCTCCCAAGTGCTTAGTACAGTGCTTTGCCCACAGTAAGCTCTCAATAAATGTGATTGAATGAATGAATGAATGAATGAATGAATGAATGAATTAGTGAATGCTGTGTGCATCACTAATATAAAAAAATTGTTAGGAGGAAGGAGGGAAGGTGGGGGAGGGGCCGGATTCCAGCTTGAGCGAGGGGAAGAAATCAATCAATCAGTCAATCAGGCAGTCATGTTTATTCATTCAATCGCATTTATTGAGCACTTGCTAGGTGCACTGATCAGAACAGGGAAGAGCTGGAGTGGAGCAGGGTGAGGACAGAGAGGGGTGGAATTTATGAATGTTAGGGTACAATGGCAGTTAGTAGATGGTGAATTTCCAGGTTGTATATTTTGTGAGATGGCCATTACCTAAGGTACAGGAAATCAATCAATTAATCAGTAGTATTAACTGATTTAGAGCAAATTAAACCCAAGTAGTCTTTGGAAGACCAAATAAGTCGATATGAATGACTCAGATTAGCACATTTTGGACAGATAATCAGGAGGACTAATTCTCTGGAGAAGACACTAATGCTAGGAAAAGCCCACTAAAGCTAGGAAAAATGCTAGGAAAAGAGGCAGACCAGCAGCTAGATGGATAGAGACCATAATAGCGATAACGCTAGAAAGGTTACGGATTATGGCAGAGGACAGGACGTTCTGGAGAAAGTATATCCATGGAGTTGCTATGAATCGGAAATGACTCCCCGGTACTTAATAATAATTTACTGAGCACTTATTATGTTAGCAGAGTTTGCAGACACATTTTGTGCCCACAACAAGTGTAGAGTCTAGAGAAGGAGACAGGCATTAATATAAATGAGTCATTTATAATATACAATTTAATGATATGTGCATAAGCATTGTGGGGTGAGGGTGAGGTGAATATCAAATGCCCGACAGTCACCGATCCAAGGCCATAGATGACCGAGAAGGGAGCCGGGGAAGAGAGGGCTTAATTGCAGAAGGTCTCTTGGAAGAGACATGACCTGAATAACGCTTTGAAGGTGGGAAGAGTGTGGTCTGGCGTCTGTGGAGTGGGAAGGAGTTCCAGCCTAGGCAGAGGATGTGGGAAAGAGGTCGGCAGTGAGGTAGTCAAGATCAGGGGACAGTGAGTAAGCTGGTGATGAAGGAGCGGAGTGTGAGGGCAGGGCTGTAGTAAGAGCTCCGTGAAGTGAAGTAGGATGGGGTGAGCTGATTTAAAGCCAAAGGTAAGTTTGATGCAGAAGTGGATGGGCAGCCATTGGAGGTACTTGAGAACTGGGGAGATAGGGATTGAGCATTTTTTTAGAAAAGTGATCTGGGCAGCAGAGTGAAGTATGGACTGGAGTGGAGTGAGACAGGAGACTGGGAATTCAGCAAGGAGGCAGATGCAGTATGGATAGGATTGGAGCTTGGATCACGGGATGGGCAGGCTGGGGGGAGGGGGAGCGGTTTGGAAGAAGAGGAAAGGGTGGACGTGTAAGGGTTCATTCATTCATTCAGTCGTATTTGTTGAGTGCTTACTGTGTGCAGGACACTGTACTAAGCACTGGGAATGTATAATTAGGCAACAGATAGAGACAATCCCTGCCCAATAACGGGCTCACAGTCTACACGGGGGAGACAGACAGCAAAGCAAAACAGGACATGACACCAAGGTTGCGGGCCTGTGAGACTGGAAGGATAGTAGTGCTGTCCACAGTGACAGGGAAGTCAGAGAGAGAACAGGGTTTGGGAGGGAAGATAAGGAGCGCAGTCTTGGACATGTTGAGTTTTAGGTGGCGGGTGGACATGCAGGAGGAGATGTCCTGAAGGCAGGAGGAGATACGAGCCTGGAGAGAGGGGGAGAGAGCAGGGGAGGAGAAGTAGATTTGAGTGTCATCTGCATAGAGATGATGGTTGCCTGCTATGTCAAACTTGGTTAAGTCATTTAACTTCTCTGTGCCTCAGTTACCTCATCTGTAAAATGGGATTGAAGCGGTGAGCTCCGGAGGATTTGGGGACGGATAGAATATGAGGGTGGAATGAGAGAGACGAGTTGAGGACAGCGCCAATGCTACGAGTTTGCGAGATTAGGGAGGATAATGGTGGTAAAGTCAGCCGGAGGGCAGGGTTTGGTTGGGAAGATAAGGGGTTCGGTTTGGGACATATTTAGTTTGAGGTGTCGGCAGAACATCCAGATGGGGATGTTCTGAAGGCAGGAAGAAATGCGAGACTGTGGAGAAGGAGAGGGATCAGGGAGAAAAAAGAAAAAAAGAATCCTTTGGGATGAGGGAAAGAATGTTCAATGAATGAATGACAAAGACAAATGTCTGTTCATCCTCTCACTGTGAGTTGCTCGGGGACCAGAGACTGCCTAATTTTTATTCATGAATTATTGCAGAAGCTGCTCTTTGTACCTGGATTTCTGCCAACTATTCAGTTGCCTGAGTGGGAAAAAAGCCACCAGTGGGAGTTGCTGGTGGGTGGGCGCTGTTGGTGAAGGAGTATCTGAGGCAGGGTTCAGAGGGTTAAGGAAATTAAGGTTAGGTGGAAGCATGCTTGCATGGCACATGGGAGGTGCTTCACAAATACCATAATAATAATCAGCCAATCAATCAGTGGTTTTTATTGAGAGCTTATTATGTGCAGAGCACTATACAAGTGCTTGGGAGAAGACAGTTCATCTGAGTTGGCAGAGAGGTTCCCTGCCTTCAACCAGCTTACAGGTTAGAGGAGGAGACAGACATTATAATATGTAATTTAAAGATGGGTATATAAGTGCTGTGGGGATGAGGGTGGGGCAAATATCAAATATCCAAACATCACAGGTGATGATGATGATGACTGTGATCCCGAAGATGATGAGAATGATGATGATGATGATCATTCAGTCATATTTATTGAGTGCTTACCACCTGCAGACCACTGTACTTGGGAGAGTGCTTGGGAGAGTACCGTTCAACAGACGCAGCAGACGTGTCCCCTGCCCATAATGAGCTCACACTTTAGAGGGGGAGATGGATATTAATAAGAACAAATAGGTAATTTATAGTATACAACTTAAAGATATGTATCTAAGTGCTGTGGGGTTGGGGATGGAGCAAATATCAAGTGTCTTAAGGTCACAGATTGCAGTGCCTAGACAGTGCAGACGGGAGAGCAAGTTGGGGAAAAGAAGGCTTTAATCGGGGAAGGCCTCTTGGAGGAGATGTGAATTTAGTAATCCTCGAAGGTGGAGAGAGTGGTGGTCTGGCATTCCTGTGATGGTGGTGTGGGGGCGGCGGTTCCAGGCTAGGGGATAATGTGGGGAAGAGGTCGGTGGCGACATAGTTGAGATTGGGGCACGTGAGTAAACTGGTACTAGTGGAGCAGAGTGAGTGGGCGAACAGAGTGAGTGGGCGAACAGAGTGAGTGGTCGAACAGAGTGAGTGGGCTCAGCTGTTGTAGATTAGTGAGGTGAGGTAGGATGGAGCGAGCTGACTGACTGCCTTAAAGTCTATGGAAAGGAGTTTCTGTTTGAAGTGGAGGTAGATGGGCAGCCACTGGAGGTTCTTGAGGAGTGGGGTGGCATGAACTGAACGTTTTCTGTAGATAAATGTTCATGCAGCAGAGTGAAGTATTGTATTGGAGTGGGGAGAGACCGGAGGCCAGGAGGTCAGCTAGGAGGCAGATGCAGTAATCAAGGTGGGATAGGATAAGTGCTTGGATCAGCATGGTAGCAGTTTGGTTGGAGAGGAAAGGGTGGGTTTTAGTGATACTGTGAAGGTAGAACTGACCTGATTTGGTGACAGACTGACTATGTGGGGTGAAATGAGAGAGATGAGTCGAGGGCACCGCCAGGGTTGCGGGCTTGTGAGGTAGGGAAGGTAGCTGTGATGGGAAGGGTTCGGGGAGGGAGGGTTTGGGTGGGAAGATAAAGGGTTTCAGTTTTGGGCATGTTTAATTTGAAGTGTCGGTGGGACATCCACGTAGCTATGTCATGAAGGCAGAAAGAAATGTGAGATTGCAGGGAAGGTGGGAGAACAAGGCTGGAGATGTAGATTTAGGAATCATCTGCACAGAGGTGGTAATTGAAGTCATGGGAGCAGATGAGTTCTCCAAGGGAATGGGGGTAGAGGGAGACTAGAAGGGGACCTAGAACTGAGACATGAGGGCCCTCCCCCCACCCCCCGCCCGACCCTCTGGCAGAGAGTGGGAAGCAGAGGAGGAGCCCTCAAAAGAGACTGAGAAGGAGCGGTCAGAGAAGTAGGAGGAGATAACGTTTCAAGGAGAAAGGAGTGGTCCTCAGTGTCAGAGGCGGCTGAGAGGTCTAAAAGGATTATGATGGAGAGGAGGCTGTCAGATTTGGCGAGGAGGTCAGCGGTGGTTTTAGAGAGGGCTGTTTCTGTGGAGTGAAGGGGAGGGAAGCCAGGTTGGAGGGGCTCTAGGTGAGAATTGGAAGTGGAGACAGCAGGTGTAAACAACTCTCTCGAGATAATAATTGTAATACTATCATATTGTAATTGTAATAATAATAATAATAATAATTGTAATAATAAATGGTTGGCGGGGGCAGGAATTATTGCCCCAAAGGTGAGGAGCACTGGTAGGGAGAGTTTAGGACGGGCATAATGGCTTGGGATAGATGGAAGCAGTCTCTCTAGGGAGAGAAGGCATTTGGGGCGAGGTAGGAGGGTAGGAAGTTTTAATTGGAGAGTGACAGCTTTGCAAGTGGAAAGATTAGAAATGGAACAAGGACTCATGGTGATGAGATCCACTGTGGGTATAAATTGTGAAGTGTGATGGAGCAAGAACTTGGTGGTTGGAGAAGGAAGAAGCAGAAGTGGACACCTGGGATGTCACCTGAAGCATCGACATGCATGCCGAAATCCGTGAAAATTAGGGATGGAGATGAGAAAGAAGAAAGGGAAGGGAGGGGCAAAGTCTCTGCAAAATGGAGAGGTGGCTAAGGTGACTGTGGATGATGTGGAGTTTAAAAGAGAAAGGTGAAGATTCGAGAGGTTGGGTTGAGGTGAAAGTTGCATCAATCAGTCAATCACCTGTATTTATTTTGTGCTTACCTTGTGGAGGACAATGTACTGAACGCTTGGAAGAGCACACTGCTGTCTTTCTCCAACTACCCCTTTCCCCCTCCCTGCCCCCTTTACCCTTGATGTTTGAAACAAAACTCCGTGAAATCTCTTGGGGCGTGTCTCTTAAGGAGCAAGTATTTTAGGGGTTTTGAAGGTGATGAGGAACATGATTTGGTGGATTTGAGAAGAGAGAATTCCATAATGAGGAAAGAGAGTGTGCATTTTAAGTCCAGAGATGACAGTCAAGATGAGGTGAAGTTAGGAATTTAGTTTCTGCAGGAGTGAAAGAGCAAGTGGTAACAGATTTTCCAAGTGGCTGTGCATATAGCGAAAGTGAATGAGATAATGTGCAGCCAATCCCACTTTCCTGACTCCTTCCCAGTTTCACTCTGACCCCGAGCTTGGCACATTTGTATCACTGGTTCTGGGGTCTAGATTCATTCATTCATTCATTCATTCATTCATTCATTCATTCATTCACTCACTCATTCACTCATTCATTCGTATTTATTGAGTGCTTACTGGGTGCAGAGCACTGTACTAAGCGCTTGGAAGAATACAGTATCACAAGAAACAGACATATTTCCTGCCCACAGTGAGCTTACAATCAAGAGGGGCAGGCAGACATTAATATAAATAAATAAATGATAGATGTGTGCGCAAGTGCTGTGAGTCTGGGAGAGGGGATGAATAAAGAGAGCAAGTCAGGGCAATGCAGAAGGAAGTGGGAGAAGAGGAAAGAAGGGCTCAGTCAGGGAAGGCCTCTTGGAGGAGATGTGCCTTCAATAAGGCTTGGGACAGGGGCAGGGTAATTGTCTGTCGGATATGAGGAAGGAAGGCATTCCAGGCCAGTGGCAGGACGTGGGCTAGGGGTCGACAGCTAGATAGGTACAGTGAGAAGGTTAGCATTAGAGGCATGAAGTGTCCGGGCTGGGGTTGTAGTAAAGAGGAGCGAGGTGAAGTAGAAAGGGGCAAGGTGATTGAATCCTTTAAAGCTAATGGCAGGGAGTTTCTCTTTGTTGTGGAGCTGGATGGGTGGTTTCTTAAGGAGTGGGGAAAAATCGCTAAAATCCGTCTCTTCCTCTCCATCCAAACTGCTACATCATTTACAGTGTGGCCTAATGATAAGAGTTTGGGCTTGGGAGTCAGAGGTCGTGCGTACTAATCCCAACTCTGCCTCTTGTCTGCTGGGTGATTTGGGGCAAGTCACTTAACTTCTCTGTGCCTCAGTTTACCTCACCTGCAAAATGGGGATTAAGACTGCGAGCCCCACGTGGGACAACCTGATTATCTTGTATCTCCTGCAGCACTTAGTAGAGTGCTTGGCACATAGGAAGCACTTAGCAAATACCATAATTTATTATTATTATTATCCTATCCCACCTTGATTACTGTATCAGCCTCCTTGCTGACCTCCCTTCTTCCTCTTATCTGACAGTCACTCTCCCCTGCCGTTTCAAGGCTTAGTGAAGGCACAGCTCCTCTGAGAGGCCTTCCCTTCTGTCTCTCCCTACTCTAGTCCATAGTCCACTCTGCTCCCTGATCATTTTCCTTCAGAAACGTTCAGGCCATGTTTCCTCCACTGGGTTGCCTATCCACCTCTGCATGAAACAGAAACTCCACACCATTGGCTTTAAAGCACTCAATCACCTTGCCCCCTCCTTCTGCATCTCACTACACTCCTACTACAACCCAACCCTCACACTTCACTCCTCGATTGCTAACCTTCTCACTGTACCTCCATCTCATCTATCTTGCTGCCGACCTCTTTCTCCACATCCTGCCTCTGGCCTGGAACCCCCTCCCTCCTCATATCTGAGAGACGACAATTCTCCTGGCCTTCAAAGTGTTATTGAAGGCACAACTCCTTCACAGGGCCTTCCCTGACTGAGCCCTCCTTTCCTCTTCTCCGACTCCCTCCTTGCGTTGCCCTGACTTGCTCTCTTTGTTCATTCCCCCTCCCAGCCCCACAGCACGAATTTCCACATCCACCATTTATTCATTAAGATTAATGTCTGTCTCCCCTTAATAATGTTGGTATTTGTTAAGCGCTTACTATGTGCCGAGCACTGTTCTAAGCGCTGGGGTAGACACAGGGGAATCAGGTCGTCCCACGTGGGGCTCATAGTCTTAATCCCCATTTTACAGATGAGGGAACTGAGGCACCGAGAAGTTAGGTGACTTGCCCAAAGTCACACAGCTGACAAATGGCAGAGCCGGGGTTCGAACCCATGACCTCTGACTCCAAAGCCCCGGCTCTTTCCAGTGAGCCACGCCGCTTCTCTAATAATAATGTTGGTATTTGTTAAGCGCTTACTATGTGCCGAGCACTGTTCTAAGCGCTGGGGTAGACATAGGGGAATCAGGTTGTCCCACGTGGGGCTCACAGTCTTAATCCCCATTTTAGAGATGAGGGAACTGAGGCACAGAGAAGTTAAGTGACTCGCCCACAGTCACACAGCCGACAAGTGGCAGAGCTGGGATTCGAACTCATGAGCCCTGACTCCAAAGCCCATGCTCTTTCCACTGAGCCACCCCTTCTAAACTGTAAGCTCTTTGTGGGCAGTGAATGTGTCTGTTAATCGTTGCATTGTACTCCCCCAAGCTCTGCACACAGTAAGTGCTCAATAAATACGAATGAATGAATGAATGAATGAATGAATGAATGAATGAATCCTGGGTGCTGACTCAGAGAAGTGGAAGAAGAGTTCTGCATAGATGACTTTAAGAGGAGTTAAGTCACATGATGATTTTGGTAGTAACTTTAAAATTCCTATTCATTCTTCCATGAAAAGTTGAATGAATCTGGACAGCCTGCGATCTAAACGAAGGATGGTCTGTTCTGCTTCTCCCTTATTTGTTGGGAATCCCCAGTTCCTTCCAAGTTTTTCCTTTTACAGCTTTGTGTGAAAATCTCCGAAATTCCCCTCCAGTAAGCTAACCCTTGTGGAGGGTGTTTGTTAATAGGATTCCAGGAATTCCCGTTTCCCTATTGTTTTTTGTTTTGCTTTGTGTGTTGTGTTGTTTTGTTTTGTTTTGATAGTATTTGTTAAGCACTTACTCTGTGCCAAGCACAGTATTAAGAGCCGGGGAAGATACAAGAAAATCAGGTTTGACACAGTCCCTTTCCCACATGGGGTGCACAGCCTAGCTAGGAGGGAGTAAATCAGTTTACAGATGAAGTAACTGAAGCATAGGGAAGTTAAGTGACTGGCCCGAGGTCCCACAGCAGACGAGTGGTGGAGCCAGGATTACAACCCAGGTTCTTCTGACTCCGAGGCCCAGGGTCTTTCCAGTAGGCCACGTTGCTTCTCAAAAACTTATTGGCCCAAGAGTGTTCCCCTCTTGAGCTTCTTCTTGGGTCTTGCCAATCCTCCATTTTCTCTTGCCTTAAGGTGGCTTCAGTGGAGTTTTAGAGTGTTGGGGACCTTTTAAATAAAAGATAAATACAAGGAGTAAGTTAATTGCTGGTAGCTTTCATGGAGAGTAAGTCTTCATTTAACTGCTCTAGGGGGCTTTGGTTTCTCACTCCTAGCTATGAGACTGCAGACTCAGGCTCCTTGGTCCTACTATTCCTGCCCCTCTCTACCACATGAGCAGTTTGGAGAAGGAAGAGATTTTCGTATCCCGTAATTCAGGGTTCTCTTCTCAGCAGTGGCTCCTTCCACTTCCCCTTTGCCTCATGGTTTGTATAACACAGTCATGCAAATGATGGGGCGTAGACTGGGAAGAGTTCAAAAGTTTATTGAAGGAAGTTAGTTACAGCTTCTGCTCAGTATTGCTGGAGGCTCTTCTCTGTTGACCACAAGGGCAACAGAGGTTGGTGTGGCCACCTATATGCGCCCCTCTCCTCTACCCCACTCCCCTAAGAACTATGTCAAATGGGATGCTAAGGCTAGGCCAAGTGGAAGGAGGTCCCTGAGCTGGGTAATCCCATCCCAGGTCCTACCTAGTGCATGAGGCACGTCTCTATCTCGGCCCCAGGACTCGTGATACCCTCATGGACGGCTAGCCGGGGCACGTGCAGAGAGAACAGGTCCCAGTCAGAAGCTGCCGCCCGGGACATGTGTGGAGCCCTATCGGGAGGCTGACCTGCACCTATCCAAATGGCAACATGTAGCACCTCTGCAATCGGGGATGGGGTGCGAGGGGCAGTCTGTACTGACTCTTCAGCTGGTCTGCACCCGCTCATCTGCCCAGTGTGATCGGTCCACCAACCGCTCGGTACCTAGCGGAGCTCAAGGCCGGCCTCCAGGATGGACACCCATAAGCGTGAGATGCACAACCCCGGTTCACAAAAGCAACTGACTACTAGCTAGCATTGGGGAGCCAAATCCTCAGAATGTGTGTTTCAGAAAGTAAGACCTTGGTTAAAGAAATTTTCTGGCTCAGGTCTCCGTCTGTCTCCCCCAGTCCGTTGACAGTCCCTCGGATCTCAGAGTAACCTGCGAGCCCAGGCCCCACCCTATGGGGAATGTGACAGTTGGGTAGAAGATATGCGTTAGAGAAGAGTAGTTTGGTTGCTATCCTTTTCTTTTGGCTAGCCCTTGGCTAGTATCAGAAAAGGATACTGAAACGAATAGTGTATATTGTAACGAGTACTTACTAATCATCATAATAATAATAATGATGGTATTTGTTAAGTGCTTACTATGTGCAAAGCACTGTTCTAAGCTCTGGGGGGGATACAAGGTGATCAGATTGTCCCATGTGGGGCTCACAGTCTTAATCTGCATTTTGCAGATGAGGACACTGAGGCACAGAGAAGTTAAGTGACTTGCCCAAAGTCACACGGCTGACTAGCGGCAGAGCCGGGATTAGAAGCCGTGACCTCTGACCCCCAAGCCCATGCTCTTTCCACTGAGCCACGCTGCTTCTCATTCTACTTGGAATGTGTCATTCTATGAAAGTGATGCTTTAAATATAATCTTGCTGAAAGCAGGGAGGATTAAATGGTATTTACAGCCCTGTTTCAACCCAGGTTTAATCATTCTTTTAGTCACTCTCAAACACCTGTGAACTCACCCTTGAAGAGCTTGAGCTGAGTCAGTCTAATCAGAAAGAGGTTAGACCACACCCCTTCCCCCTTTAGCCTCCAGCCCAGCCAAAGTAATCCCAAAGGGGGAAAAGCACCACCTCCAGGAGAGGGAAGTTCACACTTCTGGAAAATTTGGAATTCAGTAAATTACGCTTGTTTCTTCGAAGGGGAAAAAACAGGCAAAGCAGCTAATCTGTGGTAGAAAGTCAATTTTGAAGTAGAGGTTCTCTCCTTAGAGGCTGCCTCTGAAGCACTAGAAAGGGAAGGTTCAGTGTGAGTTTGAATTTGCTGTGAAACCCAAGGACAGAACTTTGTTCATAAGCAAACTAATCCAAATTTTCCATCTTTTCCAAACAGAAAGGACCCAGAAGTGACAGCAAATCAAAAAAAATTTTTGTTGGTGGGATTCCTCACAACTGTGGCGAGACTGAACTCAGGGAATACTTCAAGAAATTTGGAGTGGTGAGTCGTTAATTGGGATAGCAGGTATTGTCTTACACCTCCCTCCCCTAGCTTGCTGCTTGCTATCTCTCCAGTTTGCTCAAGCTAATAAATCATGGTTTCCCCAGAAGTAAAGAACTATACATTTGAAACCAGGAGGAGGAGGGGTCCGAGTAATTGTGACTGGGGCACCCACAGATAAATTTCACCAGCGGTTTCTTTCCAATTCATTCAGTTCATTCACTGAATCATATTTATGGGGCGCTTACTGTGTGCAGTGCATGGAACTAAGCGCTTGGGAAAGTACAGGGCAACAGTGAACAGACACATATCCTACCCACAACGAGCTTACAGTCTAGAGATACAAAGACAACGCTGTAAGTTCAACGAAGCATGTTCAAAGCATCTTCAGCTGGCCAGCTAGCAAACCTCTGTCCTACCTTTTTCGTTCCCGTCCATCGTTGAGCGTCAGCTAAAACCAGAGCACTGTATCTGGCCTTTTGGCTAACCTCTGCAATCTCCTCCTAACTTCACCAATCCCAACCCGACCCTTTTGCCCCAAAGGTAAATTAGCGGACGAATGGTGGGAGTTGGTGTGGTCTCCACCAATATTTGGTGTTTGGGCTTTCCCCCAATTTTCAGAGGCACAAAACTTTGGTCATTAAAGATCCCTGGTGCTTGTTTAGCACTTACTCTTTGCCAAGCACTGTTATAACCGGTGAGGTAGATACAAAGTAATCAGGTTGAACACAGTCCCTGTCCCACATGGGGTTGACAGTGTTAACCCCCATTTTACAGATGAGGTAACTGAGGCACAGAGAAGTTAAGTGACTTGCCCAGGATCTCACAGCAGACATGTGACAGAGTAGGGATTAGAACCCATGTCCTCTGACTCCCAGGCCCGTGCTCTTTCCACAAGACCGTGAGAGAGTCAAGGATGTTGGGCGGTTTGAGCTGGGTTGCTGGCGAGAGTCAGGGGTGTTGGATGGTCTGTGATGAGTCACTCAAGGGAGAAGAAGGGATGGAGAGGGGAGAGTCCGGGGTGTTGAGAGGTTTGGGCTGGGTCAGTGGGGGAGAGTAAGGGATGGAGAGGGGAGGGTCAGAGTACTGGACAGTCTGAGGTCTGCAGAGAATCTGATTCCCCTGTGTCTACCCCAGCGCTTAGAACAGTGCTCTGCACATAGTAAGCACTTAACAAATACCAACATTATTAACATTATTATCTGAGCTGGGTCTCCGGTGAGAGTCAGGGGTGTTGAAAGAGCCCACTCTCCATCAGTAAGCAAGTAAGCCAATTAGTTGGCAGATGCCCAGTTCAGGGTTCCTGAAATCTATCCCAGCTTGATAACTGCGGCAGCTTCTTTGCTGATCTCCCTGCCTCCTGTCTCTCTCGACTCGAGTCCAGTCCAGTCATGCCCATATCATCTTTCTATAAAAATGTTCCCCACCATGTTTCCCTGCTCTTCAAGAACCTCCAGTGTTTGCCCATCCACCGGTGCATCAAATATAAACTCTGGACCATCAGCTCTAAAGCATTCAATCCCCTTGCCTGCTCCTACCTTATCTCCCTGTTTTCCTGCTATAACCCAGCTCACACCCTTTGCTCCTCTAACACTGGCCCACTCACTATACCTCAGTCTCATCTACCTCGCCACTGATGCCTTGCCCAAGTCTTGTCTCTGGCCTGGAACACTGTGACTCTTCTTCCTCCTTTACCTCCCACTCCCTAACTGTGGGTCCCTCAAGGTGCAGTTCTGGGTCCCCTTGTATTCTCCATCTATACCCACTCTCTTGGAGAACTCATTGACTCCTATGGCTTTAACTACCAACCTCCATCTCCAGCCTTGATCTCTCTCCCTCTCTGCAGTCTCGCATTTTCTCCTGCCCTCAAGAGATCTCTACTTGGGTGTCCACCCGACACCTCAAGCTTGACATGTCCCAAACAGTACTCTTTATCTTCTGTCACCTGCAGAGGTCTGTAGACTGACCTGGGCAGGCCGATTCGGGCTATGGCTGGGAACAGGATCACGAAGTTCAGACCAGTCACTTGTTTAAACACCTGCAATTTGTAGTAGCAACGAAATACAGAATTAATGACATGCACAAACAGGGTGATATGAGCCACTTGCCCTCTATCATAATCTATTTCTGAACACCACGCTTTTCCAAATCACTACCCGACTTGAGAGTCACACATGTCTCCTGGAGGCCATAACAACACCAGAACCAATCTGGGACGAGCACGATGCTGCATCGCTGCCCATGAAGCCCCATCTGAGGAGCTCCCCCTCCCTCCACCCCGGTATTCAGTAATCACTCAGGGTCGGTCCGTGGACCCTCTGACGGGCTGGAACATGACAATCCCTCCCCCTTGAGTGGGGGTCTACCTGGTAGTAGACGAGGGAGGCTGCCGATTGGTTGCTGTTCTCCAGTCCCATTCCACCACCGCCAGGCTGTAATGGGTGTTGGTTCTGCGAGCCCCGTCCCCAGTTATGTGTGTTATTCAAATGTATGACCTAGTGGGCCCACAGCAAAGAACCATGGGCATAGCGTGGAAAGATGCTCCAGCGTTTCCCTGACTCTCCCGTACATCAAGCTCTTTCCACATTTTCCCTGTCTTGTCCTGAAATAACGGCTCAGCCCAAGTGGAGGCACTTGGGTCTCGTGGGACATCTTCCCACCCAAACCCTGTCCTCTCCCTGACTTTCCCCTCACTTAGTCGGCCCCACCATCCTTCCTATCTCACAAGCCCTCAATCTTGTTATTATTCCTGACTCCTATCTCTCATTCAACCCACACATTCAGTCCATTACTAAATCCTGTCAGTTCCACCTTCCCAAGATCGCTAAAATCCACCTTTTTGTCTCCAACCAGACTGCTACCAATCATTACCAATCCAATCATTCCTCCTATCCCGCCTTGATTACTGTCTCAGCCTCCTTGCTGCCCTCTTTGCCTCCTGTCCCTCCCCATTCCTGTCCCTACTTCACTCTGCTGCCCAGATGATTTTTCTACAGAAGATTCAGGGTACGTTTCCCCACTCCTCAAGAACCTCCAGTAGTTGCCCGTCCATCTCCACATCAAACAGAAACCCCTCACCATTGGCATTAAAGCAGTCCATCACCTTGCCCCCTCCTACCTCACCTCATCCCTCTCCTACTCCAACCCAGCCCCCACACTCCGCCCCTCCAATGCCGCTAAACTTCTCACTGGGCCTCCAGTTCGCTTGTCTCCCTGGCACCTTATGCCCACATCCTGCCTCTGGTCTGGAACGCCCTCCCTCCTCATATCTGACAGACAGTTACATTGGTTTGCCTTTAAATAGCACTGATTCTGTCACGAACTAATCTTTTCATCGTCGTCATCGTCATCATCAGTATCAGCATCGGTGGTCTTTATTGAACGCTTGCTCTGTGCAGCGTAGTGTACTAAGAATTTGAGAGAGTACAATGTAACAAGAGATGGTGGACCCGTTACCTGCCTACATGGAGCTTTCAGCCTAGAGAGGGAGGCAAACTTAATATAAATAAATAGTTTAAATAATAATTACATTAAATTTTATTATAAATAATAATAACATGGTTTCATTTTCATTTATATTTCTTCATTTCTACCCTTAGATTTTTTAAACGTAAACTTTTTAAACTTAAAAAGACCTAGTGGGGCAAAGGTAAATCTGTAAGGAACAGAGAATTAAATCTTTCACAATGGACTGCAACTTGGCTAAAGTCCTCATCAGTTTTAAAACCTTTCCAGCCTTTCTGATTTAATAGTTTCCTAGGAAAGTGAGCTTCATGGTTGTCCTGTGTATTTTTATTGTTTGTTACAGCTGTGCAACCCTAAAGGTGAGAACATTCTTTTGCTTCTTTATAGATAAGTTGCCAAAAACATATCTACATGATGGCAGGGCCCTGAGAGCATTCGCAGTAGTAGCAGTGCAGCAGCAGCGGCATTAGCAGTGGTGGTAGCGGGAGCGGTAGCAGTACCAGTAGCAGATGTTTTTTTCTTTGTCTTTCAGATTACTGAAGTGGTAATGATCTATGATGCTGGGAAGCAAAGGCCTCGAGGTAAAGATTAATACACTTTGTCCTTAATCCTTTTTTCTCCTCCTCTTTACTCAAATGGCAAAGTATTTCACAAAGATCAGAAACAAATTTGGTAACTTTTTTACTAAAAGAAATTCAAGGCATATTTAAGGTAGCTGTTTTTCACATACAACTCCATGAAGTGTGTTTTTACTTTCACACTAGTTTGGGGGGACCACTTCAATTAGAGTTTTAAAATGGGAATACAATTTGTATTTTGTGAAATGCATCTAGAAAAATTTGAAGCCATATTGATGTGCCACCTGCATGAAGGAAATGTGAATAGGGTTGGAAGATTGATTTCCCTCCCATTGGCTTGGTTTCCCCACTGAGTTCCAATGATCTTTGTTTGAAACTAGAAATTATCCATTCCATACATTTTTTTGTCATTTTGATTTATTTCAGCTCGTTTACAATAACAATAATAATGATAACTGTCACCGTCATTTTTATTACTAAGCACTTGGTAAGCACCCAACAAATATGATTGATTATTATTGTTATTATTATTGTTACTTTGATATTTAGTAAGTGCCTACTTTGTTCCAAGCACTGTACTAATGGCTGGGGCAGATAAAAAATAATCAGTTTGGGCACAGTCTGACATGAGTGCCGAACCAAGGTGGCTTGGTAGAAAGAGCTCAGGCCTGTGAGTCAGTGCTGTGGGTTGTAATTCCAGCTCTGCCACTTAACTGCTGTGTGACCTTGGGCTTGTCATTTAATTTCTCTGGGCCTCAGTTCCCTGACCTGCAGAATGGGGATTCAGTCAATTCCTGTGTTCCCTCTTACTTAAAATGTGAATCTCAGGTGGGACCTGATTCTCTGATATCTACCTCAGTGCTGAGTACAGTGCTTGGCACATAGTAAGCCCTTAACATACACCACAATTACTAAAATCACTGTCCTTCCATAATTGATCCATATACTAAAACCACTGCCCTTCCGTAATTGGTCCATAGGGGTTGATGGATTTTGTGAGAGTTTTGTTTTTCTCTTGAACTTTGGTTAATAAATAAACCAAGTGAGTAGAACCCAGACATTTTGGAATATCTGCTGCAGCTAAGGTGTTTCTCACCTCCCCCAGTGTCCTTTGGGTCTTTATTCTAGGCCAAATTGTTTGATTTGATTAGGCATTTTTGATCATAATAGAGAATAGTTTGCTATATGAACTTCTCATTTTCCTCCTGTTGCCCATATGAAATGCTTCACGTAAAAAAAACCACCCCTATTTCCAGTGTCTTCATAGAAAAGGTGACTAATGTTAGGTGTTTGACTGTGATTAATAATATCCGATTAGATTTATTTTCTGCAAGTTGTTAAATTTTATCACACAGGTACAGGTCTGTTCCCCAGTCAGAGGAGGACTAGGCCTTGTTTCTTTGTTCTCTGAAGCCTGACAAATTTTTCCTGTTCAGCTGATGATGCATTTTTGCAGGTTGCTTTTTCTAAGCTTTCATTTATTCAGTAGTGTTTATTCATTCATTCATTCATTCAATAGTATTTATTGAGCGCTTACTATGTGCAGAGCACTGTACTAAGCGCTTGGAATGAACAAGTCGGCAACAGATAGAGACGGTCGCTGCCGTTTGATGGGCTTACAGTCTAATCGGGGGAGACGGACAGACAAGAACAATGGCAATAAATAGAGTCAAGGGGAAGAACATCTCGTAAAAACAATGGCAACTAAATAGAATCGAGGCGATGTACATTTCATTAACAAAATAAATAGGGTAATAAATATATACAGTTGAGCAGACGAGTACAGTGCTGAGGGGATGGGAAGGGAGAGGGGGAGGAGCAGAGGGAAATGGGGGAAAAGAGGGTTAAGCTGCAGAGAGGTGAAGGGGGGGTGGCAGAGGGAGTAAAGGGAGAAGGGGAGCTCAGTCTGGTAAGGCCTCTTGGAGGAGGTGAGTTTTAAGTAGGGTTTTGAAGAGGGGAAGAGAATCAGTTTGGCGGAAGTGAGGAGGGAGGGCGTTCCAGGATCGCGGGAGGACGTGGCCCAGGGGTCGACGGCGGGATAGGCGAGACCGAAGGACGGTGAGGAGGTGGGCGGCGGAGCGTGCGGGGTGGGCGGTAGAAAGAGAGAAGGGAGGAGAAGTAGGAAGGGGCAAGGTGATGGAGAGCCTCGAAGCCTAGAGTGAGGAGTTTTTGTTTGGAGCGGAGGTTGATAGGCAACCACTGGAGTTGTTTAAGAAGGGGAGTGACATGCCCAGATGGTTTCTGCAGGAAGATGAGCCGGGCAGCGGAGTGAAGAATAGAATGGAGCGGGGCGAGAGAGGGGGAAGGGAGGTCAGAGAGAAGGCTGACACAGTAGTCTAGCCGGGATATAACGAGAGCCCGTAGCAGTAAGGTAGCCGTTTGGGTGGTGAGGAAAGGGCGGCTCTTGGCGATATTGTAGAGGTGAAACCGGCAGGTCTCGGTAACGGATAGGATGTGTGGGGTGAACGAGAGAGATGAGTCAAGGATGACACCGAGATTGCGGGCCTGAGAGACGGGAAGGATGGTCGTGCCATCCACGGTGATAGGGAAGTCTGGGAGAGGACCGGGTTTGGGAGGGAAGATGAGGAGCTCAGTCTTGCTCATGTTGAGTTTTAGGTGGCGGGCCGACATCCAGGTGGAGACGTCCCGGAGGCAGGAGGAGATGCGAGCCTGAAGGGAGGGGGAGAGGACAGGGGCGGTGCTTACTATGTGCAGAGCACTGTACTAAGCGCTTGGAATGAACAAATCGGCAACAGAGACAGTCCCTGCCCAATAACAGGCTTACAGTCTAAGTGGGGGAGACAGACAGACAAAAACAATAGCAATAAATAGAATCAAGGGGATGTACATCTCATTAACAAAATTAATAGGCTAATAAAATATATATACAATTGAGCGGACGAGCACAGTGCTGAGAGGAGGGGGAGAGGGGGAAGAGCAGAGGGCAAGGGGGGAAAAGAGGGCTTAGCTGAGGGGAGGGGAGGGGAGGTAGAGGTAAAGGGGCAGCAGAGAGAACAGAGGGAAAAGGGGGAGCTCAGTCTGGGAAGGCCTCTTGGAGGAGGTGAGCTCTCAGTAGGGCTTTGAAGAGGGGAAGAGAATTAGTTTGGCAGAGGTGAGGAGGGAGGGCATTCCAGGACAGCAGGAGGATGTGGCCCAGGGGTCGACGGCAGGATAGGCGAGAACGGGGGACAGTGAGGAGGTGGATGGCAGAGGAGCGGAGCGTGCAGGGTGGGCAGTAGAAAGAGAGAAGGGAGCAAAGGTAGGGAACAAGGAGATGGAGAGCCTTGAAGCCTAGAGTGAGAAGTTTTTGTTGCGTGCGGAGGTTGACAGGCAACCACTGGAGGTTTTTAAGAAGGGGAGTGACATGCCCAGAGCGTTTCTGCAGGAAACAGCAGCAGAAGATCCTGCAGCAGATCCCGGTGGACCCCCTTACTCTAAAATATCTTGGTTTTTGTAATTCTGGTGTAATTTACAAGGAGTAGATTTTGGTCTTTGAATGTGGATGTCATCTCAAAATTTGGGAATCTGTTTTTAAATCATAGAATCATAGAATTACAAATCACAGGAGGAGAAGCAGCGTGGCTCAGTGGAAAGAGCACGGGCTTTGGAGTCAGGGCTCATGAGTTCGAATCCCAGCTCTGCCACTTGTTGGCTGTGTGACTGAGGGCAAGTCACTTAACTTCTCTGTGCCTCAGTTCCCTCATCTGTAAAATGGGGATTAAGACTGTGAGCCCCACGTGGGACAACCTGATTCCCCTATGTCTACCCCAGCGCTAGAACAGTGCTCGGCACATAGTAAGCGCTTAACAAATACCAACATTATTATTATTATTATTACAGGCTACCTCATCACTTGGGTAACCTGTATATTTATCCAAACCTGCCTCATCTCAGCTGGAGTCCTACTTTTATTGTATTAATAGAATTAAATCTCATTAAACTCTACCCAGTGGAAATACATTTGCCATGTACAATCGCCCCAGGATCAGGCTTTCACTCCAAGACCTGACTGAGTAATGTGAAAATGGGTTCCCCTAAATGGAGCTTCCAAAAAAGGTGGATTGCCTGGAATTGAGGTGTCTGACTCCTGTGGCAATATGTTGCTGAGGGCAGGGAATTGTAGGGGATCATGTGCATTAGAATTTGACGGGAGCCACTTGAGAGCACCTACCTGAAGAGAGCTTTTTGGTTTAGGGGCTTTACAAAGATCCCCTAGACATATGGTGCTCCCCTGGTGTTTGGTTTACTCTATGTAAAGAGGTAACTATCTCCACTGCCCTTAATCTGAAACAAATTTGTTCCAGTTGATTACATCTCTGGCCTTAAACAGGGTATGAATAGGCTCATCCTTTAGGCCCATCCTTTCTTAGGCAGCTCTCTTCCCTGAGGGTTAGTGTCCTAGTTTTTCAAAGCTTATCAGATAACTTGAATCTTACATAAAGTATCTGTATTACTGAGATACTATGAACATTTAGTTGTGCACCCTCTCCTTCAAGGGGCGGCTTAATGATACAAAAACTTCTTTAGTTTGAATTCAGTAGAAGCATTTATTCTATTCAGGTAACCTTCTGGCTCGCCTTTTTAAAGTATTCTACTGTAGAGAATATTCTCTTTTCTAATTCCTAGCCTAATTCACTTAATTTAGTTTTCCTTCTTTGTCAATTAAAAACGTTCACTCTCCTCTCCTCTGTGCCCAGTGTAGCCCCTCAAATTTCACCCGTCACCAGGGTATTGATAAATTGATTTTAACTTCAATCTGTAACTGAGGGAAGCCATGGTGTCTCCTCATCAACTTCTGTTATTGCCCCAAAGAATGCAGTCTTGAGACGAACTCTGTAAACTGATCCTGGCAGTGTCTGATTTTGAATGATCCCCCTTTAGTGTATTTAGAACTTCCTACCAACTGTGCTTCAGTTTGGTTAATCTTTATTTACCTGAGGTTTTCTAAACTTCTTGTTAAAACAGGCTGTAACAATCAGTCTCAAGTTCACTAAAGAGTTGGCTTTCCCCATTCTTGAACCTAAGACTTAAGGAGGACCCCTGTTTATTTAAGCTTTCTCTTGCTATACTTTAAAAAAAAGAAAAAGGATTCCAGTTGGGTCTGGATTTGGTATCTTTCATCCCTCCACCTTGTTGTCCCAGATTCACTCAGAATCTCATTTTCCTTTTTTTTTTTTTTTTTTTTGCAAGGTCTTGCCCTCCAGTATTCCTTTTGTACACAGTGATAAAAGATCATCTCTTTTTGTGGATGGTATGCAAATGAGGCATTCCCCTTGTTTCTGAGTAGAACTTGATACTTCCCAAATGAATTCGATGCTATGTGAAGATCTGAAAGGATATTCTTCTGTGTGAAGAAATCCAGTGAATTCTGACAAGGAGTATTGGAATGAATTGCAGTTTTCATTCTGGAGCTGTTATTCTGCTCTCTTATATTTAACTATCGTCTCTATGCAGATGACACACAGATCTACATCTCTGCCCCTGTCCTCTCCCCCTCCCTTCAGGCTCGTATCTCCTCCTGCCTCCAAGACGTCTCTGCCTGGATGTCTGCCCGCCACCCAAAGCTCAACATGGCCAAAACTGAGCTCCTCATCTTCCCTCCCAAACCCTGTCCTCTTCCTGACTTTCTCACCTTTATAATATCGCCAAGATCTGCCCTTTCCTCTCCACCCAAATGGCTATCTTACTGTTACAGGCTCTTATAATATCCCGGCTGGATTATTGTGTCAGCCTGCTCTCTGATCTCCCTTCCTCCTGTCTCTCCTTGCTCCAGTCTATTCTTCACTCCGCTGCTCAGCTCATCTTCCTGCAGAAACGCTCTGGGCATGTCACTCCCCTTCTTAAAAACCTCCAGTGGTTGCCGATAAACCTCCACACGAAGCAAAAACTTCTCACTCCAAGCTTCCAGGTCTCCATCACCTTGCCCCCTCGTACCTCTCCTCCCCTCTCTCTTCCTACTGCCCACCCCGCACTCTCCGCTCCTCTGCCTCCCACCTCCTCACCGTCCCCCGTTCTCGCCTATCCCGCTGTCGACCCCTGGGCCGCAGTCCTGGAATGCCCTACCTCCTCACCTCCGCCAAACTGATTCTCTTCCCCTCTTCAAAACCCTACTTAGAGCTCACCTCCTCCAAGAGGCCTTCCCAGACTGAGCTTCCCCTTTTCCCTCTGCTCCCTCTGCTTCCCCTCTATCCCCCCTCCCCTTACCTCCCCTCAGCTAAGCCCTATTTTCCCCCCTTTCCCTCTGCTCCTCCCCCTCTCCCTACCCCTCCCCTCAACACTGTGTTTGTTCGCTCAATTGTATATATTTTCATTACCCTATTTATTTTGTTAATGAGGTGTACATCACCTTGATTCTATTTGTTGCTGTTGTTCTAATGAGACTTTCATCCCCTTGATTCTATTTATTGTTATTGTTTTTGTCTGTCTCTCTTCCCCGATTACACTGTAAGCCCGTCAAGGGGCAGGGACTGTCTCTATCTGTTGCCGATTTGTACATTCCAAGCGCTTAGTACAGTGCTCTGCACCTAGTAAGCACTCAATGAATACTATTGAATGAATGACTATTTGGGGAATTCAGGTTTTATTCAATCTCTTATTTTAATGTTTCTTATTCTTACTGGAGACAGCAAAACTTGTTCAGCTGAATCTCATCTTGGCTTATATCTATGAGAATATTTTGTATTTATTTCTCTGATAGCATGCCTTGGTACTCCTTGGAGTAAGGGAGCTTAGCAAGGCACTAACTAATGTAGATTCTGTGTTTTCATTAACAATTTAAAGCACTATATGCCTGCTAGCTGCACTAGCTGCAAAGCAAAATGCAAACCAAGGGGGAAAACACGGGTTTCAGGAAAGCAAATATTCACTGCCCTTGTGCCAGTGGGAAGAAATGTTTTTGTGGTTGTTGCTTCCTTGATGCTTTTTGCAAAATGAAAGCCCTTTGACAGTTTCTGAAAACCAAGTAGTTTAGTTACCATTCAGATGGTTATCTTCCTTTGGGTTTTTTGTTTGGGAACTTGATTGTAGTAGTCCTGCCTAACCTAATGTTGATGTCATTATAAACACAGAACATTTTCCCTTGAAATAAATAGCAATTCCTTAGATATTGGCTATTTACTGAACGTTGCCATGCTCCATGCTCAAGGTTTATATATTGTTTATATTTATATATATATATACTATATATATATATACAATATATACAATTAATACAACTTCTATCAAAGTTAAAATAATCATGCTCCGTATTTATTGAATGCCATTTATGAGCAGATCATTTTAGCACTCAGTAAATAAGCACAATATTTGGGGCAGACAATAAAAGGAAAAAGTCACTCTTCTCTGCATAGTCCAGTTTTGATTCTTATCCTTGTGCTGCGGGCCAGAAATGGTCACTTCTGCCTTACATGGGTTCAGCCCACGTAAACTTGGATTTACTTATATAAAAGTCTGCCTCCCCCTCTAGACTATGAGCTCATTATGGGCAGGAATCTGTGTGTTTATTGTTATATTGTACCTCCCAAACGTTTAGCACAGTGCTGTGCACACAGTTACTGCTCTATAAATATGATTGACTGATTGATTAACTGATAAAATCTTTGCACCTGCTTCATCCCTGTCTGCCTGCTCATTGCAGTCTGTGCACTACTGGATGAAGGAATACAGGTGGCACCGTGCAAACTACTAGCTGTAATCCATTCCTTCCTGCCAGTCATAGGATTGATCTCGCCTATCATTCATAAGTAATTCAGGGAGGTAATTCTAGACAGGGCAAGGAAAAAATTAATTACTTGGGCAAATATGCAGGGTTTGGAAAATAGCAGTTACCTAATTCCTTTTAGGTAAACTGAATTAAAAGACTGCTTAAAATATACATTTGGAGTCCTTAGCTGAAACCCTTGTTTGAACCCTTGGTCCACCTCTACTATTGTTCATCATCCTGTTTTATGCCACAACACCCTGCTATCTTGATTCACTCTTCTTCATTGGCTAGGTTTTGGATTTATTACCTACGAGGACGAGCAATCAGTGGACCAGGCTGTGGACATGCATTTTCACGACATCATGGGCAAAAAAGTGTGTAGTTGTAATTTTATTTTACCTTCTATCAAAACCAATCGTAAGCACAAGTTGAGTTGGGGCTTTTCTCTTAAGGAAGAGCTTAGCAGTTTCGACAGTAGCTGAAAGGTTATTTTTTAGAGCATAACGCTTTTAAATTAGGAACCCAGGTAGGTTTTCAGGAAATGAGTACACATAGTTACGTATCTCAGAGAAAATAGCTCAGTGTAAACAAGGTGGCGGTTGTGTATATCTCCCAAATCCTCACCCATACCGAATTTTGGACTACCTTTTGGATGACCATTTGGAATGCTTTAATTGAGTACTAACAACTGGGAGTGAGAGTGTGGGAGTGTGTGGAAAAAACTAAGAATTTAATTTCAGGATGTGTGAAAATCACTCCCAGTGAAATCTCCTGAGTTGGCCAACGTTTGGTTTGCAGGTAGCACCCCTCCAGTTGCATATTACCGTATTCAAATTACATTCTTCTGACCCGATACTGAATAGAGGGGTTCATCTGACTACCGCAATTTCTCACTTTAAAGCAAAATTGAATTATGAAACATCATGAAGGTTTGGTGGAGTTTTGGAGGCATTGGTTTGTTATTGGACTTTTTTGGTTGGGTTTTTTGGGTTTTTTTTGGAGGGTGGGAAGTTGGGTTTCTCTTTTGTTTCATATTTGTTTTCAGTTAAGTCACGTAGCTATTAAACTGGGGGGAGAATACACAAACTTTATGTAATATTTGACTGCATTTTACACTTAAGTGACCTCTAGCTGTTTCATCTCTTTACTGTGCACCACAAGGGAGGAACGGAAGAATTGAGCCAGAAAAAGCTAAAACAGGTCTAAGTTCCAAGTCAGGAAGTCAGCATAGCTTTTATTTTGCCCGTCTATAATAATAATAATGATACTGTGTTAAGCGATTACTATGTGCCAACCACTGTTCTAAGTGCTTGGGGGGTATAGGTTGTCCCACCTGGGGCTCACAGACTTAATCCCCATTTTACAGATGAGGGAACTGAGGTACAAGGAAGTTAAGCGACTTGTCCAAAGTCACACAGTTGACAGGTGGTGGAGCTGGGATTAGAACCCATGACCTCTGACTCTCAAGCCTGGGCTCTTTCCACTGAGCCACGCTGCTTCTCTGTGTCAATTTTGGTGAAGCAAATTTTAACATGACTTTCTTGGAGAAATTGCAGTTAGTGAAGGCTACCTATGGAATTTGAATGTGAAAAAAATTACTTTCTTGTTAAACTATTAGCAGTAAAGCAATTGTTTTCACATTCAAATTCCATAGTGAAGTGGATCATTTCAGGAACAGAGTCCCAAATTTTCCAGTTTTTCATCTTGCCATAACCCTATAATGCAAACTTTTTCCCACTTTGGTCAAAAGACTCCTTTGTCTACTTTTTTCACAGAAGTGACAAAACTGGAATGTAACTATTTTAGAAGTTACTATGTGAATTACCTCTCCTCCCCAAAGGGATGTGTTAATCAGATGAATATGCTTTTAACCGTTTTGAATGGAGGTGATGAGGTATTTGTTGCATTAACAATGCAAAGGCACTGAACTTTGTAAAGCAGGAAAAAAATGTGTATTGTAGTGGCATTAATTGAATCGTTTCAGTTTAAAATTAGCATTCATCCATTTATTCAGTCAGTCGTATTTATTGGGGGCTTACTATGGGCAGAGTACTGTATTAAGCGCTTAGGAGAGTACAGAACCACAACCAACAGACACATTCCCTGTCCACAACGAGCTTACAGTTTAGAGAAGGGGAGACAGACATCAGCACAAATAAAATTACAGGTATGTACATAAGTGATATGGGGCTCAGTGGGAGAAGAACAGACTCACTGTGTGCCAAGCACTGTACTAAGCACTGGAGGGAGGAACAAGGTCACCACGTCCCTCATGGGGCTCAGAGTCTAAGGGGGAGCAGGGGGCTGAACCCCCATTTTCCAGATGGGAAACTGAGGCCCAGCGAGGTTACCTGAGGTCACACAGGTGCTCTGCTCTTTCCACTGAGCCCCCAAGTTCCATTTACGGACAGGGAAACTAAGGCTGAGAGAGGGTGAGTGAGCCACCCGAGGTCACACACGTTCTGGGCAATTTCCACTGGCCCACATCGCCCCTCATCCCCATTCTACAGAAGGGGAAACTGAGGCCCAGAGAGGGTGAGTGAGTCATCCGAGGTCACATAGGTCCTCTTCTCATTCCACTGAGCAACACTCCACCTTACCCCCATTTTGGAAAGGGCAGGGGAGTCACCTGAGGTGACAGAGGTCCTATGTTCTCGCCACTGTTCCTCAATGACCCTCAGCCCCATTTTACAGATGGGGAAACCTGAGGCACTGAGAGGGTGAAGGAGTCTTCGGAGGTCACACGGGTCCTCTTGCCCTTCCCACCGCACCACACTGCCCTTAGCCCCAATTTACAGGTGGGGAAACTGAGGCTCAGAGAAGGTGAGTGAGTCTCCTGAGGTCACACAGGCCCTGCGCCCCGTTTTCCCTCCTAACTTCCGGCCACCTCACCAAGCAGAAGACCACATTATTAGTTTGATGCAAGTTCATGAGAGTCTGTGTTCATTATGGTAAGGCACTGTAACGTGGTATTTAACAATTATAACCTAGAAAGGTGTTGTCTTTATGCAGAGGGACAAATGATTTGATAAATTTGGCAGCAGTTAATTTAGACATAATATTCCAAACGTCCTTCCAGTTAATAACAGTGACCTGGTTAGGTGCAGAAACAAACATTACTGAAAGAACTCTGTTAGATTAATTCATTTGGCGTGTGGAATATATATCTAAAAATTAGCAAATCAGTTGCTGAGGCATCATGCTCTGATTAGAAATTCAGTACACGCCTACGAATTCTTGGGTGCATGTAGTTGAAACCTGACCATTTGGTGTGGTTGGGATACCATCTCTTCATCCTATCATGAGTTTTTGACTGTAAAAAATGGTAGCTTCCCCAGTTGGCATTTGAAGTGTAAGGACGAAGAAGCTACACACATAGCCTCTTCCTACCGAAAGATGAAATCATATCGCAGTAATTTTTTTGGCTTTTGAATGTGGGATCCATATTCCCATAACAAGAGTGCGTGGTGGCTTATAAATTTGAGTTCTTGGAAAATTTCTCTGGTTTTCTAGTAGCAGAACCCTCAGGTCACGGAGATTTTTGGTATTCTTTACGAAGAAAGTCCCTGAAGCATTAGCAGAATGGAAGTGGTGGGGAATGAAAACTTTTTGTCCCCTGCTGGTTCTTCTTTGACCTCTGACATGAATAAAATTTAATGTAGAGCAGGAAGAATTTGCAATACAGCAATCTCACTTCCCCTCCCATTACTAAGTTTTATTTAAATAAAAAAAATATTTGAGCTACAAAGAGGACTGAGAATTTTTTTTTTTTCACTGAGAAAGAAGAAAATTAGGATGGTGTTTTTACGAGAGTAGTAAAGAAAACAGCTGTTTTTATTTTAAACGTGGAGCCTAGTGAAAATAGATTATAGACATTTATCATCTCCAAGCTATCAATTAAAAATAAAGTGTTGGGAGTTACAAAACATTTAAGGAAGTGTGGTCATTTAACACAGGATGAATATTTGCATGCTGTGCAAATTTGCATAACGATGCATTTTTATTTCATACTAACTTATTCTCTTTTTTATATATAAGATTTTCTTACCATAATCCAATTCCCATGCCGTTATTTTGAGTTCAAATTCTTTATGAGTAAGCCGGGGAGGTAAGTCTATATCTTCCTCTGGAAATTTTTCATAAATATTTACATAAAAGCCAAATACGTGTTTCTTAGGTCTGAGCAGGTCTGAAATTGTAAGCAGTCCAGGGAGGAGAGATTTAATATTAATTTTGCATATACACCACTCTACTAAAACATGGAGGTTGTGCTTTGTTCTTTATTACACTGTCTGTTGTCACACCCAAGCTGTTTCATCCAATCCCCATTTTGGCAGAATCGGAGATGTCCCTGTCACTGATCGTTTAAAGCTTTCAGGTGACGCCCGTGCTAATGTGGCAAACTTGGAAGCATTATTTTAAAATGTTGGATGATTTAATTTAAAAAAACAAAACCCACCACACACACCTGGACTTCCTCATTAAATTTTGAGGGGAATTACCGAAGGACGTGATGTTTTTGCTTTAAATTTTTTAAAAAAGCAAATGACATAAGGAATTGAAATCACTGAGGGTATTTTTTTTTTAAGTTTTAAAATACAGACTTTCATGTACAGCCTTACAAACATGTAATGCCTGAGAAACTTCCCCCCTCCCCCTCCCCCCCCCCCACACACACATTCAACAGGTCTGGAATTTACTGTTGCCAAAATGTTCAGGATTAAATCATAATGTCTTTAGTGTAACTAGAGGTGAATCAGAAGGGATAGGAAGGTGTCTTCAGCCGAAGGTTCTCTCCTTACTGGTTATCTGTTTGTTTAGGTTGAGGCCAAACGGGCAGAACCTCGAGAGAGCAAAAGCCGTGGCCCAGGATATGCAGGCTTCAGCCAGTGGGGAAGCAGGATAATGCCCAATGCTGCCAATGGATGGACAGGTCAACCCCTCCCCAGCTGGCATCAGGGTTATGTCCCTCAAGGTAATCCCTCCTTGCTGAAAGACATTTCTGCGGTTTTTGCATAGCTCCTCAATCCATTTGCAAATAGGGCTCTGACTCTTTCAAGACACTGTAAAAGAAATTTGCTCATCTCAGGAAGACTTGTGTTTGCTTCACTACAAGAGTTTCCTTTCCCATAGAGAAGCCCAATGCTGCGGTTAAATTAACCTCAACTCGTGCTTCATGAGAAGACAATTTAGATTACTGCCATTTTGGATGTCTTAGGATAATGAAATTTCATGAGCATTTAAAATGAAGGATAACCTTAAATACAGATAAGCAAGTCACTCTTTGTTAGCTGTATTCCTTGAAACTGTTTTTCTGCTTTAGTAATCCATGTGTTATGGATTACTGCTTGTCCGTTTATTGATTTGGTCAAAATCAAGGTAGAGAGAAAGACCAAAACTGCTGCAGTCCCGGGAGACCCATGGGGCCTGACCTAAATTCTGGGTGAGGGTAGCTGAAATGTATATGCATGTGTGATACTTTCAGGCCTCACTAGAGTGGTAGAGCCACCATGGTTGCTGAAGGCTAGAAAGCTATCTAACAAAACCCAGACTGTAGGGGTTTTTAGCTGCTTAATGAGAAATATTCCTTCAGCGCTGCCTCCCGAGCAGCTAAAGCTGTGGTCAACATACCTGTTCCCTTTTCCAGAATTCTGGAAAAAGATTTGACATGCTCTGAAGGATTGTAAGAGGGAAACCTCAATTGTGTATGTGTTTCATACACCGTTTTCAAAAGAAATTCTCTAAATTTGCTGAGAGGAAGCCATAATGTCTCTTTGTATTCCATTCTTGAAGTACCCAACTAAACAGGATAATTCTAAGCCAGGAATCTTGGTCCTGCCCCTAGTCCTCTGCACGCTCCAAGTTACTTCAACATTTTTCCAGGACTTAGAAGCTCTCCTCCCATGTCCCGCATTTTAAATTTTGAGTAGTTGTCCCTAAAAAAAGATTTTTTCAAAGCCTGTTGTCCCAGGAGGAGGAAGAGGACTGACTTTTTTTACATGAATAAGTTCCCCATGGATGATACATTTGCCCCATAATAGAATGGAGAATTCTTGAGTTATTAAAGAATTTAGTGTCTACCAACTCGGTTGAATTGTACTCTCCCAGGCACTTGGTACAGTGTTCTGCACACAGGAACCGTTCAGTAAATTACGATCGAGTGGTCGGTCGATTGACTGATTATTAAAGCTGCAGCCGAGGTTACTCAAAGAATGCTAATAGTCTATGTGAACGCCAAAGCTGTAACTGTGGTGAAAACCAACCAACTCACTTTACACGTAGATCTTATAGAATCAATAGGAGATCTCACGTTCTCTGCTCCAATGTCCCTCGAAACACTGAGTTAGAAACCAGATACCTGGTAGGAAGCCCATTTGGAGACTGTTAGTACCTTAGTGTGGCTGTGAATAAGTAGTTTATACTAGGATTCTCAATTAAAACTTGGATATAATGGGATTGTGCCTAAAAATAACTACTTCTGATATTAACAGAAGATAAATGGAAACAGTTTCTGAAATTGCACAGTTATGTTTTCCAAAGCCTGCTGCTTGTTGGACTGAGCACATTTAATAAAATGCCAACTGTTCTCTTCTGTTTGGTAGTTTCAGGAATGTGGGTGCCAGCAGGACAGGCGATTGGTAAGTTAACCAACAGGCGATTGGTAAGTAAACCACTGATTTGAAAGCCTTCAACTTTCCCAGCTGATGTGCCCAGCCATTGGTGAATGGGAATGCCTGCACGAGAAGCCTCTGGATGTCATCTTTAAACCGGGATAGGAAGTTGGTTGTGGTGACCATTCAGCATTTAATCTCGCAGAGGAAGAAGATGGGCAAGATGAGGAAGATTTATGCTCTCATTGTAATGCTAGATCAGCAAATACCCCAATTATTATTATTACTGTCAAAGAGTCTATAGCTTTCCTGATTAACTAAGAACACACAGAGGATAAAACCGTGACACTGAAGGAATTCTTTGCCTAGTGTGATATGGATAGTCTGGACTGGGTTTTATCAACCTCACATACCCCAGTAGGTGTATCACCAGCAATGTCTTCTTCTGCAATCACAAACAGTAACTATGTATATAGGAAATTGTCCCCAAGACTGTGGAATTAATGGTATGAGTTTTGGTATTTGAGGGTAAAAATTAAATTGGATTTACTTAGGACTTTGCTTCCCCAGATCCCAGGAACAAGATGCAAGTGTCGGAATTTGATTATATATTATTCTTGTTCTATTATTTCTGGGTTTGTGTTTTTTTAGGTGGCTTATTGGACCACCTGCCTTCGGGAAGAGGGAGCCCCACCTCCTCCTCCAGCTTTTGCTTTCATACATAGTGTCTTACCACCAGCCTGGTGGGATTTCCTCCATACCCAGGGATTCCGCTCAGGATTATAGCAACCCTCCTATTTTAGTAAGTTTTTTCATTGGGTTATGAACAATGGGTGAGGTGGTGGAAGGCAAGGAAGGGCTTCTTGGATTTCTGGGCAGTTTTCTTTTTGAATTAACAAGCCAGGTTGAGGACAGGATTGTTATTGATCTGCATCTGCATTGTATCTATCTCCCAGGGCTAAGCACAGTGCTTGGCACCCATAGTAAAATAATAACTAATGTGGCATTTGTTAAGCGCTTACTATGTGCAGAGCACTGTTCTAAGCGCAGGAGTAGATACAGGGTCATCAGGTTGTCCTACGTGAGGCTCACAGTTAATCCCCATTTTACAGATGAGGTACTGAGGCACAGAGAAGTTTTAAGTGACTTGCCACAGCACACAGCTAACAAGTGGCAGATCTGGATTCGAACCCATAACCTCTGACTCCAAGCCCGGGCTGCTTTCCACCGAGTCATGCGCATTTAACATACCACGTTACCCATTATTAATAATGTTGTTGTGATTACTATACATTGAAGTTTGTTTGAGTGTTCCTTGAATACACGTCGTGTCTAAATACATAGCGAGTAGAAAATAGAGTGCATTAGAGGAAGAGCCTCCCCTCTGGCCCCCTAGCGCGGAGCACGGTTGTTCTCAGCTGGTATAACAGTAGAATGTTCAGAGATCTTGTGGAGTCACTCGTCAAGAGAACTGTCTTGGGACCAGAGGAGAAGTGGGAAAATAGACAGTATTTAGACTAAGGAACTTCTGTGATTCAGGAAAGGAAACTTTAGCGAAGTGAAGTATCTGTGGGTTGAAGTCCTGGGTGCACCGAGCCTAGACCTCACATCACAATGCCACAGATAGCTGGTCACTGTTTTGTTTAGCCACACAATTTGAAAATCCTACAGATATTCTTTTGCTCTCGCAGGTTATGGCTATGGACCTCCACCACCTCCACCAGATCAGTTTGGCCCTCCTGGAGTGCCTCCTCCACCTGCAACTCCTGGCATAACAGCACTTGCTTTTCCATCCCCTCCCCCCCCCCCCACCTCCCCCCCTCCCCACCACCAGCATCATCATCTCAGTCAACTCAAGACTTGAGCAAAGCCCAACAGTCCAGCCAGATTTCCCTTACAGCCAATTTGGTAAGTAGTTGTCTGGGCTATCTGTGTCTGGGCTATTGTTTATTTCTTTCCAAAAGGGAGTTTGGGAACTATGTGATATGCATGCACACGGGTTTGTATCCTAATACAAGTTCGGAGTTTGGGAATGTCGGGATGCTCAGCAGGAGCAGGGCCAAAGTCTTTTGGTAGTCTTTTGTTCTGTATAGCACTCTTACCCTCAAACTGTAAGGTGGTGCTGTTCCCTAGTTTCAAACCTATCCACACAGTAGAACAGTGTAACTTAGCTAGAAGGCTGCCTCCCTCTCCCCACACTAGACTTTCAAATGACCAGGGAGCAGCTTCACACGCCTTTGGTAGTTTTGTTTTATCAAGCCCCCAGAATTGCCCACCTCCAGTTACCTTCCTCTGAAGATGCCGTTGTGGAGAATCCTCCAAATCTCTAGAAATGAAAGAATTAAAAAGGAGAAAGTGACAGGGAAGGATTCCCAATGATAAAATTAATGGTTCATTTGCAATTGTGGTGTATTAGCCTTCCTTAAGGCACTTGAAATGGAGGGTGGCATATTCCCTACCAAGTTTTTAGGTTGTTGTCAAACTGGGGAAAACATATTTCTCTATTGGAATGTGTATATCTGGAAGAACTTTTATTTTTCTGTTATTTGGGGTGAGCAAAGCAGTACAGACTCTTGTCTGTATCTACTATCAATCTATTTAGACAGAGCCACAGGAACTGGAATGTCAGTCAGTTGTTGTATTTATTGAGTCCGTTCTGTGCACAGAGCACTGTACTAAGTGCTTGGGAGAGTAAAATGCAACAACAAACAGACACATTCCCTGTTTACAATGAGCTTACAGTATAAAGGGGGAGACAAGACATTAATATTTATAAATAAATAGTAACACATAATAACCAAATTATTATTAATAATTATTATTACTATTATTATTGTATTTGTTAAGCGCTTATTATGTGCCAGGCACTGTACTAAGCACTGGGGTGCATGCAAGAAAATTGGGTTGGACACGGTCCCTATCCTACATAGGGCTCAGTCTCAATCCCCATTTTACAGATGAGGTAACTGAAGCCCAGAGGAGTGAAGTGGCTTGCCCAAGGTCACAGCAGGCAAGTGGTGGAGCCTGGATGAGAACCCATGACTTTCTGACTTTCTCAAGGCCCGTGCTCTGTCCACTAGATAGTAGTGCTTTTTATGTACATATGTACCTAAGTGCTTTGGGGCTGGGAGGGGGAATAAATAAAGGGAGCAAGTCATGGTGATGAAGAAGGGGTGGGAGATGAGGAAAGGAGGGCTTATTCAGGGAAGGCCTCTTGGAGGAGATGTGCCTTCAGTAAGACTTTGAAGGTGGAGAGAGTAATTGTCTGTCTGATCTGGGGAGGGAAGTTGGGCCAGGCCAGGGGCAGGACGTGGGTAAGAGGTCGGCAGTAAGACAGATGAGAATGAGGTACATCGAGAAGGTTAGCTTTAGGGGAGCAAAGTATGCAGATTGGGGTGTAGTAGGAGAGTAGCAAGGTGAGGTAGGAGCGGGCAAGGTGATTGAGTATGTTAAAGCTAACTGTGGGAAGTTTCTATTTGCTAAGGAGATAATAATAATAATAATGTTGGTATTTGTTAAGCGCTTACTATGTGCCGAGCACTGTTCTAAGCGCTGGGGTAGACATAGGGGAATCAGGTTGTCCCACGTGGGGCTCACAGTTTTCATCCCCATTTTACAGATGAGGGAACTGAGGCACAGAGAGGTTAAGTGACTTGCCCACAGTCAAACAGCCGACAAGTGGCAGAGCTGGGATTCAAACTCATGAGCCCTGACTCCAAAGCCCATGCTCTTTCCACAAGAGCCACGGGGATGGGCAAGCACCACTGGAGTTTCTTTGAGGAGCGGGGAAACATGGTCTGAACATTTTTGGAGAAAAAATGATCCGGGCAGCAGAATGAAGCGTAGCCTGGAGTGGGGAGAGACAGGAGCCTGGAAAGTCAGCAAGAACACCGATTCAGTAATCAAGGTGGGCCAGGATATGAGGAAGGATAGGAATGAGGGAAGCCTGTATTGTGGGAGGTTTTTAACTATCAATAACTTTTGCCATCTGTCTTTTTTTTTTCTTTTTTCCTCCTCCATATTACCAGAGTCCATTGGTGCTTGGTAATCTGGAAATGTAGAGGTTTCAGCCTACTGAAATCCAATGAGCTCAAAGAGGAATGCCCAAGTAGCCCACCCTAGTTCATTCCAAGTTTCTCATTTTTTAGGGACAGTGCTGTTTTTGGTTTTTAGTGGTATTTGTTAAGCACTTAACTCTGTGCCAGTCACTGTACTAAGCACTGAGGGAGAGTCAAGATAATCAGGTTGGATATAGTCCCTGTCCCTCTTTGGGCTCAGTCCTAATCCCGATTTTACAGATGAGGGAGCTGAGGCACAGAGAAGTTAAGTCACTTGCCCAAGGTCACACAGCATGCATTCATTCATTCTTTCAATCAATCATATTTATTGAGCGTATACTGTGTGCACAGAACTGTTCTAAGCTCTTGGGAGAGTAGAGTTCAACAATAAACAGTCACACTCCCTGCCCACAGCAAGTTTACAGTCTAGAGGGGACAGCAGACAAGTGGTGGAGCCCAGGATTAGAACCCAAGTCCTTTTGACTTCTTGCCCATTCTCCATCCAGTAGGCCACATTGCTTCTTTCAATCCACTTCAACTGATACACTGATACAACTGAAAGCTGAAAGATCAACTGGGATTAAGCTGCCCAAGGGATTGTAACCCCATGTAACTGTAGAAACAGGGCAAACAGCTGAGGGAAAAAAACAAAACCTGATGGACATCATTTTGACTTAAATTTTCCGTTTCACAGATGATTTCCCAGAAGCCTGATACCGTTGTCTTATTTCCACCCTAGCACATAGCACAGTGCTTGACACACAGTAAATTTTTAGAAAATAGTATAACTGGTATTAAAGTCCCTTTAATATTAGCACTTTTTCTACCCCAATCTTCAAAGATGGTAAATGTTTGGGATTCTATGCATGGAGTTTGCAAGATAGGCTGCCGGCTTGCTATCAAAAGATAGTTTAACGATATTATATATTTCCCCTTAAAAGCAAATGCCTGAGAAAAAAATAAATCTTTAAATCCAGTGACCCATACTGTGATTTTTGCAACTTTGTAAACATTTCTAACAGGTAAAGCCTTTGGTTTTTTACAACTAGTGAAAATGTGAAGTTTCTGGTAGCATAATCATAAATCTGGTACTTGTTTCTCCTTTCCTTATTCCCTTACAAGTGTTGCTGTCTGATAGAAAGTGGCATGGTTTAGTGGAAAGAGCTTGGGCTTGGGAGTCAGAGGTCTTGGGTTGAATCCCAGCTCCACCACTGGTCAGCTGCGAGACTTTGGGCAAGTCACTTAATTTCTCTGTGCCTCAGTCACCTCATCAGTAAAATGGGGATTAGTACTCTGAGCCCCACCTGGGACAAGCTGATAACCTTGCATCACCCCCAGTGCTTTGAACAGTGCTTGGCACATAGTAAATGCTTAACAAATACATTATTATTATTAATAAAGCTGCCTGCTGTTAGTCATCCTGGCTAGCTCATCTCTTCCTAGGACTTGACTACCTTTTCCCAAAACCTAGAGTTATTTACACTCTTATGGCCGGGCTGAGCAGTGATAAATCCTAGGAAAGTACAGTATATTTTTAATCAATATTCTGAAAGAGGGAAATGAACTTTTTTTATAAAGTCCCTTTTACCTTTGTTTTTGTTTAGGATTCAGGGTACAGGTTAGTTTGAAAATATGGTTTGAAAATGTTTCTTTCCCCATTATTATTTTTTATATTAATTGTTATTATTAATAATAAAATGGTGTTTGTTAAGTGCTTTGTTAAGTGCCAAGCACTTTCTAAACACTGGGATAGATACAAGGCAGTCAGGTTGTCCCACGTGGGGCTCAAAATCATAATCCCCATTTTACAGATGAAGTATAGTGAAGTTAAGCCCAAGATCACACAGCAGACCCAGTAGTAAGAAAACCCAAACACCAGAGTAGCAACAACTGTGATTTTCTAACAACTCTGCACCTGAGCCTTCCTTGACAAATTTATTGCGGTGACAAAATTTTATATCTGAGAAGCAGCCTGGCTCAGTGGAAAGAGCACGGGCTTGGGAGTCAGAGGTCATGGGTTCTAATCCCGGCTCTGCCACTTATCAGCTGTGGCTGTGTGACTGTGGGCAAGTCACTTAACTTCTCTGTGCCTCAGTTACCTCATCTGGAAAATGGCGATTAAGACTGTGAGCCCCACATGGGACAACCTAATGACCTTATATCTATCCAGCGCTTAGAACAGTGCTTGGCACACAGTAAGCACTTAACAAATACCACAGTTATTATTATTATATCTGTGCAGTTCCTTCTTTGATTAATATTAGGGATTTGGCAATTTATGAAAGCAGAAGCAGCATGGCCTAGTGGATAGGGCACGAGCCTGGGGAGTCCCGAAGGACCTGGGTTCCAATCTTGCCTCTGCCACTTCTCTGCTGTGTGGCCTTGGGCAAGTCATTTCACTTCTTTGGGCCTCAGTTCCCTCATCTGTAAAATTGGGATTAAGACTGTGATCCCTCTGTGGGTCAGGGACTGTGTCCAACTGGATTATCTTGTACCTACCCCAGCTCTTAGAACATAGAAAGCACTTAACAAATACACTATTATTATTGTTTTTATTATTACTAGAGTAGCAAATTGGGCACATACTAATGTTTCAAGGACGAAACAGGGAAAATCACCACCTATGGAGGAGAGGGAAAGTAGGGGCAAGAAAGGAAACATTGAATTTAAATATGCTGAAACCTTTGGTTTATCAGAATGTAGAATTCCATTCGGGTACAAGCTGGCCATGGACTCCTGAGCATTTTGGCTTGCCAACTCCTTTCTTTCATGGACTTCACCCTTTGGCATTAAGATTTAAATGTGTCCGCTGAAGTTTACATCTTCACACTATCACATCAACTGGATCTGAGTGCAGGGGTCCAGAATGCCGGCTCTATGCCGGTTTAGTCTTAACTGGAAATGTCATGGAAATTTAAGGAAATGGAATTGTGTGTGATTACCCAAGTGAACGCTATTTCAATATGGCAAGTCAGGCTCTTGGTGGGATTGTATTAAGGTAGGACCAGTTGGCTGTGGAATTCTAATTGCAAGAAATGTGCATTCTGGGTTTCATTTTGTACAATATTTTACTTTATAACTCATCAACAGTGGTGCAACATCAAAGGAGGTGGTAACCCAAGGGGAGGTTTCTTGAACAATTTATTGCATCCTGGAACGTGGGGTATCACCTGCTCCTTTGTAAGCAAGTGGTCCCTGATTCCAAGTTTATGTTCCTTTCTTGGCTTCCTTTCATCCTCAAAGAGAGAACTTCAAAATGCGACAGCTCTAGGGACAAGTCCCCTGACTTATCTTGGAACAGATAAAAGGAACAGAGGAACAGGTAGAAGAAGTTAAGCGGTATTTCCAGAACACCTGTAACTTCTGCAGCTTCGGAGGCTTTGTTAGAATTGAGAAGCATTTTAGCTGTTGCTGTCATGTTAGGAAAAGCAACTGTCAGCCTTCCGTGTAAAATTAATCCTAGTTTGAACAAAATTGCTGGACGGCAGGAGAAAATGGAGGGCGTTTTGATATCTCTGAGTCCTAGCTCCTGCTAGCTGATAGCATGAGAGTATCCGTGTGATTAATTTTGTGGCAATGCCAGAAAGTGGGCATTGCCGTCAACCCGACAGTACCAGCTGCCATCATCATTCAGCCCACTTGATTTCTGGGACAATTTTTAGGGTACCCCTGCACCTGCCTATCCCTTCCCTCCCAACCAATTATCTTTGCCTCCTGAATTCAAACTCCAATAAAAATCACAAGTATTTGTAAGAGCAGCTATAGAAGTGAGTGAGAGGATTCCGGAAAGGATGGATCGGTTGCTTGGGCACGATGGGTTATCCAGAACTTGAGAGGTCAACCAGCCCAGCTTCCTGCCTTCAGGCAAAGCCCCAAATGCCCCACCTCTCCAGGCAAAACGCTGCCAGCACCTCTCCTTCAGTTAAAACCCAACCTGCATCACCGCTTCTCAGCCAGAAGAGAGATCTACCTGTTTTTTGCCACCTTCTGTGGAGATGCCACAACACCCCATAGGAGCCCGTTGTACGAACAGTTAGCCCTCCTCGCCAGACTCTCTACTAGTCTAACCTAAATCACTTGTGCTGCAGTGAAGACCCACTCCCCAGCCCCCCGGCCCTCCATCCCCCATTTCCTGCAGGAGCCAGGTCAGTTGAGTCCCAACAAGTTCCAAGGCTGAGATGGGCCAGGGTTCCGGTGAGAGCTGCCCAGCTTCAGAGCCTCAAAGGTGGAAGGGAAAGGCCACAGCAGTTTAGCCCAGGAATGTCTTTGGGGATGAAGCCAGGATTACAGAGCCTAGCCAGTGTGAGTTGTGAAACCTCTTGGGAAGCACCTGAGATATTTTTGAGCCAGTTTTCCTCCCTGGCGTGACTTTCTTTTGAGAAGGATGGCAGAGGATTGGCCATGTATTCCACTTCCCACATTGGTCTCTGTCCAGAAGACTGGTAGAGTGCTGGATAGCATGGCCCCTTCCTGGGGATGGAACTGAGCCTGCCCCTGTCCCAGGATGGGAAGGGAGAGGGGCCTTGGGCAGAAAATAGCACAGGGTGCCAGATCACCCCACTATGCCGCTTTCCATCAGCAGAAGCTGCTGCACTGCATTGAAACCTGCTAATTCAGCACTGTTGGATGGAGAATCCTAGTGCTGGAAAGGATTACATAGCCGTGATTCATTTATTTACATAAATAACTGTCTCTCCCCCTAGAATGTAAGCTCCCTGTGGGCAGAGACAGTGTCTGCCAACTCTGCTGCTCTGGACTCTCCCAAGCACTTAGTACAGTGCTGTGCACACAGGAAGCACTCAGTAAATGCACTCATTAATGGATTGATTGATTATTTTGTTCTCCTACATCCATCTCAAAATGTTAGAATGGTTGTGGATTTGCTAGTGTTCCTCAATCATATCATGGGTTAGTTCTCTATAAATAAAGCTTTTTAAAGTCTTCTTCCCTTTTCAGCAGGTTATGGTCAAGATTTGAGTGGCTTTGGACAGGGTTTCCCAGAACCCAGCCAACAACCCCCAACCTATGGAGGACCCTCGATGCCCGATCAAGTGGTCCACTTGCAGGAGGAAGTGGTTTTGGACGAGGACAGAACCATAACGTACAAGGATTTCACCCTTATAGGCGTTAGCTCAACTTGAAATCTGCGACTTTTATCCACAACGGGGTATCTGGTACCAGCCAAAACTGGAAATTCATTCCAAACTTGTGAATTTGTGACAATTACATATACAAATGTGATAAATCATTTTGTTGGGGATTGGTTCTAGAGGCAGGAAGGAGCAAATAGTTTTAGGAGGCCAAGCTTTAGGTGTTTTGTTTGCAACTTTAAAGTCTGTTTCTCTAATCCTTCTGCACAAATAAAAAAGGCACTGGCTTAAACTACAGGGTTTAAGAAAAGTTCAGCTTTAACTCAAAGCTTTCTTTATTTTCTCTTTTTCTCTCTTTTGTAATATTTTTGAGGAATTTTACCTGAGCCTGTTGTATTCATACACTGTATACATTTATTGTGAAAGAAAAAAATGCACATTTATAGGTCATGAAAATTTTAAAGGTAATTTTTTCTAAAGGGTTGTTTTCGGCATTGGTGAAAGTGACAATTTTCACCCCTTCTCTTATCTTTTAGGATGGAGTTTATTGATTAAAAATTCTGAGCCTGAAGAAGAAATCTACTAAGTGTATTTTGCATTTGTCAATTAACTCTAATTGATTGCAACACGCAGTGCAGATGAGTTGATGTAGATGGTTACTTATGAAGCACGACATTTTGATTCAGGCTTCAGATTTATTCAAATCTAGTTGGCAAATTTAACTGATGGAGGGCTTGTTAATATATAAATTCCCTCGGGCAAAAGGTTTCTTCAGTGAATGTGCATTAAAGAGTAATCCTGTCTGTTTTGAATAAAGAGAAGTAAATTTGGGTTAAAACCAGAAACTTGTATTCCATTTATTTCTCTTGGATCTTATCAACTAAGTCTGTTGTATTCTCCCAAGAGGCTAGTCTAGTGCCCTACACAAAGTAATCACTCAGTAAGTACTATTTGTTCATCTATTAATTGACAGCCTCAACACATCAAATAATCCAACCTAATTGTTAAAACTACTAAGCACAAATAGGTACTAGCACGTGAGATTTACTGGTCTTCTCTCACATACATGGAAAGTTGACACATATTGAAAAGTGTACTCCCGCTGGGTAATTTCTTTATGAGCCACCACATTTTGCTAATCTATCATATCTAATCTAATATCTGACTTTAGGTGGCTACTATAGATTTAGGCTGGAAAGTGGCTCGGAAATTTCAGTCTCAAGCCTAAAAACCAAACTCCGGCTGTGTTTTCCACTTTCTTTTACCATCGCTGGAAAGGATTACATAGCCGTGATTCATTTATTTATATAAATAACTGTATTTATAGGATAAAGTAGTGATCATGATTCATGAGAGAGCTCTTATTTTAGCCTTGTTTAAGCCTCGACTTAACTTGGAGATAGTTCACTGCTAGCCCAGGATTTCCTTTCCATTGGACCCTTTACTCACTGAGAGAGTCTATTCAAGAGAAGCGATTCTAGGCCTTTTCTGACAGATGGGGCCTACCCGTCTGAGCCCAGCCAGTACTGCCAGTCCCATATGTTGTGCTTAATAAAGCAACAGTCATTGCACCCATTCAAACTGCCCCCCAAATCTTAAGTGGATGAGGCAAGTAGAAAAATATTTCCTCTTAGTTCACCATCTGGAAACATATAAATGAACAACAGTCTTCTCACTGTGCAGCTGTAACGCACCAGTCACTCGGGAGGCTATAGTAGCCATGGCCTAAACTATCTGCCTCTGGGAGAGGGAATGAGGGGAAACCCACATAGAGGGCAAATTAATACTGTGACCTCAAATGGGGAAGCTTCCTCTAGGCCCTTAGCCCTTAGAACCAATGGATATTGTGTTCCTTTGTCCTCCACAATAGTAATGGAATTTATTGAGCACTTACTGTCAGGACAGCACTCTTCTAAGCCCTGAAAAAGCATATGCGTTTAGGAATTGGGTATAATACCCATCCTTTGGGGGGCTTTCAGTCTTTATGTTAAGGTTTTGGTGCCCATAGCTTCAAAAGCTTTAAAGGAAATGACCAATAATCTCATAACTTTTCAATCAAATTCACACAAGCAGGGATGGCAAGCAGGGATGGGAGGGAAGAGCCAAGCCTAGAACAACACTTCCAATTTGTTGCTCCCTAATTCTTGATTTAAAGGCCAGGCCACCAGACACCTTTGTCCATCTAGGATCCTGTCATTCTGAGCTATGGGCAGGAAGGCAAAGCTGCACAGTGACTGCTGGGAGGATCTTCATGATGGATTGAGGTGACCCTTACAAATCTCTGTAGAACAGAGAGCCTCTGAGGGTCATCATGAGTTTCTGCCCTTCAGTAGATCATCTTCCTAGGCCCCATTAGGAACAGAAGGCATCTTGAAAGCTAAATGAGAATGTTTCAGAAAAACTGTACAGTATCTACAACTGAGAAGCAGCGTGGCGCAGTGGAAAGAGCACGGGCTTTGGAGTCAGGGGCTCATGAG